>NC_060890.1:4135654-4148154 GCF_014805685.1 Silurus meridionalis | reverse complement strand
TAATTTTAATTATAAAATATACATTTATTATTTCGAAAGTGAACAATATTTTATATGTAGAATGATTTCTTGTTGCTAAACTGTTTCTCATGTGTGTGTTCTCTCAGCACCACAGCTGCTACATGAATATTCAATTTAATTTAATTACATTTTATTTGTGTAGCGCTGTTAACAATGGACATTGTCTCAAAGCAGTTTTACACAGATGTGAAATGTGGGAAGAAAAAATTTATAATATTGTTCTTTATAAGTGTAAGTTTGTCCCTAATGAGCGAGACAGTGGAGACAGTGTCAAGGAAAACTTCCTGAAATGGCATAAGGAAGAGAGGAACCAGATTTTAGAGGGAACCTCATCTTTATTTGAGTGACACCAAATGTCTATTTATTGCAGATAAACGATGTTGAGTTAATTCAGAGACCGAGGTGTGTTCTGAGAGTCACATAGAATATAGATTAACATGGCAGAGGTAGAGCTGCATCTTCCAGGGGACCGAACAGAAAAAGGACATCTGGTTTTATTTTTTATTTTTTTATTTTTTTAAGTAAATTGATGATCAGCTGTCTGTCTGAACTAAAAAAATAAAAGTGTACCATATTGAATTGCAGAGCATCAAATTTTTTCCAGTACATCGTATTGCATTTAATTGAATCAAATGAGTCGACCTTCTAATCAGAGGTCCAACATCTTAACCACTAAGATTCCAATCTGTGAAAATGGTTTTGAAGCTGAAAACCAATAGAAAAGTGGCCTTGTTTAGGCTAGAGGAGTATCTGTGGTATCAGCATTTGTGGCTTTGATTTTAGATGGCCAGAACACATCAACTCTCTTCTAGCAAACTCATTACTCTATTCTTAAGTATGGAAATATATTTGAGGCACAACATTCCAAAGAAACTGAACTTTTCATACAATGGTGGGTATTATTTTATTGAAAGAACATCAGTAACTGGTTTGAACCAGTATAGAGAGAGAAGTAGGAGGCCTCGGTACACATCTGAAACACACAAAACATAATCTTTAACTCAAACATGTGCCATGGCTCCAGTAAGGACCACAAGAGTTTTTAATAATCATATTGTTTAAACCCAGAGTATTTGCTATGGGAGGAATAAGAGAAGTTTATTTTCTCAGGTTTCAAAAGAAGAGAAGTCTTTGCTTCCACGTCCATAGATGGTCCATGTGCGCTATTTCTGTCCAGAACTTGGATGGGTAAGAATACACTTGTGGCTTACCTTCAAACAGGCTCCAGATCCCATCCTTGGCATTGGTGGGTGGAAGGAAGTGCACTGCAAAAAGAACGGGGAGAAATGCAAACTCATCATTGCGGTTTCATGGCCATGGTAATTGCACAGGGTTAAATAAAGCTAATTACAGGTCTCTGTGTGTGGGATGACAGCAGGAAGGCGATCCCTTTCTACGGATGCGCAAGTTCTAGGTCGAGCAGCTCATCGTGGGGTTCACACATTCCGGGAGACTCTGAATTACTCATAAACCCTGACAGTGGCTAATAACAAGGTTAGGCATAGCTACTGATGGAATGACATCAGCAGGATGAATGCTGCCACTACCATCATTGCTATTGACCTTTGACTCGATAATTTAGAATGTACATGCATACAAATGTGAAATAATGAAAAAAAACATGATGCAGATTTATTACTGGCAACTTAAATTATTTATTGTAAAATCCACAATGTTGATAATTTTAATTATAAAATATACATTTATTATTTCGAAAGTGAACAATATTTTATATGTAGAATGATTTCTTGTTGCTAAACTGTTTCTCATGTGTGTGTTCTCTCAGCACCACAGTTGCTATATGAATATTCAATTTAATTTAATTACATTTTATTTGTGTAGTGCTGTTAACAATGGACATTGTCTCAAAGCAGTTTTACACAGATGTGAAATGTGGGAAGAAAAAATTTATAATATTGTTCTTTATAAGTGTAAGTTTGTCCCTAATGAGCGAGACAGTGGAGACAGTGTCAAGGAAAACTTCCTGAAATGGCATAAGGAAGAGAGGAACCAGATTTTAGAGGGAACCTCATCTTTATTTGAGTGACACCAAATGTCTATTTATTGCAGATAAACGATGTTGAGTTAATTCAGAGACCGAGGTGTGTTCTGAGAGTCACATAGAATATAGATTAACATGGCAGAGGTAGAGCTGCATCTTCCAGGAGACCGAACAGAAAAAGGACATCTGGTTTTATTTTTTATTTTTTATTTTTTTAAGTAAATTGATGATCAGCTGTCTGTCTGAACTAAAAAAATAAAAGTGTACCATATTGAATTGCAGAGCATCAAATTTTTTCCAGTACATCGTATTGCATTTAATTGAATCAAATGAGTCGACCTTCTAATCTGAGGTCCAACATCTTAACCACTAAGATTCCAATCTGTGAAAATGGTTTTGAAGCTGAAAACCAATAGAAAAGTGGCCTTGTTTAGGCTAGAGGAGTATCTGTGGTATCAGCATTTGTGGCTTTGATTTTAGATGGCCAGAACACATCAACTCTCTTCTAGCAAACTCATTACTCTATTCTTAAGTATGGAAATATATTTGAGGCACAACATTCCAAAGAAACTGAACTTTTCATACAATGGTGGGTATTATTTTATTGAAAGAACATCAGTAACTGGTTTGAACCAGTATAGAGAGAGAAGTAGGAGGCCTCGGTGGACAGCTGAGCAAGAGGACAATGACAACAGAGACTTTAGCTTGAGAAACAGACATTCTACAGGTCCTTAAGTTAGTTTATATGAATAGTTAAAATATCCAGAGTCTAGAAAAATATATAAAGTTCATAGTGAAATTATTATTTCGGATACTCCAGCGATGTCAGGAAGCTGGGGTCAAAGTCCAGGATCAGCCATGATACAGCACCCCTAGAGCTCAAAGGGTTAAGGGCCTTTCTCAAGGGCCACAAGTGTGGCAGCTTGGCGATACAATGGCTTGAACCCCCTGACCTTCCGATCAGTAGTTATTAGCTAGAATGGTCAGTAAGGCCGAAATCGCTGTAAAAGTTAGGATTGTTTGAGATAAGCAAAAATGTAAAATCAAATTTGTGTTTTATGCAAAAAAATTTTTTTTTTATTAAATTCTATTGTCAGTATCCTGACTCTTTTTATTTGATGATTTTCAGCTCATGTGATGAATGAAGGTATGAGTTTGATAAAATTAGGTGAACCAAAAGTAATTCAAAATGAACAATTAATAATGCTTATAAATATTCAATTATTAAGATGTCATTGCATAGCTATGAATCATCATAGCAATAGAGATTTATATAATTATTAAACTGTTTCATGTTATATTTTATAAAGTAATAATTCATTTCCAGTCTTAACATTTTAAATGTACAAGGTAAAAGGTTAAGAATGGTCGTGCAAGTTATTTTTACCCTGTCTTCCTATCAGCTTTCTTGGTATCATTCTAGCTGCGTGAAATCATGAGTTTATTATTGAATGTATCAGTTTTTTGTTTTGCTTTTTCATGTATAACAAATGTATTATTTAAATGTTGTACTGAATGCAGAAGAAGAAGGAACAATCTTTAGAAAATGCTGATAATAAAACACAGGACATTTTTGCTTTTATATGTCACCATTCATAGCTTGCTTAAATTATACACTTATTTATGCATGACAGAACTGGAAAATGAATAGAGTCTCTTTCTGTTTAGTCACACAGACAAAGAGACCCAGATACAAAATGGATGACTACAGAATTCATTCGGTATGAAGTCTGGAAACAAAAGAGTAGGAGACGACATATGTCCCAATGTGAGACACAAAGTGGTGTATTATGCAGAAATACAGCTGCTACAATCTTTATTTATTTTTTTTGTACACTGAAACAGGATTTCTAAACTTTCTGACCAGAAAAAACAAAACAAAACGATGACTTCCCTTCAACACGTAATTACAACGTTACAAAAATTTAGTGTCATAATATCATGATGCACAATTGAACCGAAAACAATATGGCAAAAAAACAACTAAAATACACACTGATTTCATGAAAATTTATTTATGCACATTCCTGAAACATCAGATATCATCACACGCATGAAAAATCACTATACTAAAAAAAAAGAAGATAAAAACGAGTGGCATGTGATTAGTGAATAACAATCATTAGATTTATATGGAATTAATAGGAATTTGTTTGGTAGCTACAACCAACTAGCAGCTGAATTTTGCATTTGGCATTCTTCTGTAATATCTTAGTGTCAGTTCTGTTTTTTTATTTACTGTTTTGTGTCTTTTAGTGAATAGAGGTCATGATTTAATTTTTTATAGCCTAACCCTAAACCAGAGATTCAGGGAAAGCCCCTAAATTCAGCCCACAGGCTAGCACCATCCAGACAGAGACAGTTTGTTTATAGCATATGAAGCTATTCTCCTTTAACAATACGCTATATTTTAGCCATCACGCTAATTTTGGGCGATTACTTCATTCAAAAGTTTATATTGGCGACACACAGACATTTCTACTCCAACATGCAGTCACACTTAAAAATACCTGGTGATTACAAAGAGCTAAAAGACAAGATTTTGTTGTAAGGAGGAGATTGTGCTACATGAAAACACAGGACAGACAAGTCTTCTGGAATACCGTTCATACCAGAATGGCCAAAAACACCACAAGCCTCAAATCACCATAGTAACAAATATGTACAGTTCAGTTCTGCCGTCCTAATGATTCATACTGCTCATGTGCGGTTTGGAACACAGTCCTGCATAGTTATCAATTGGCCATGGTGGGGGAAACCATGATACGATGTTAATATGTGCAGGAGGTCACTCAGGTCATTCTATATCGACTATTTTATCTTGTACAGTAAATTGTATACAGCAATGTTTTCTGGCCAGTGAGCTGCTATTAGAGGGATTTACAGCTAGTCCCGAATTACGACCGGGATGATCAATGACCTCATCGTAACTTGAAAATATGCTAAGTCAAGACATGGCCTAGCCTACCCAGGGGTCTTAAAGAATGGTGATCAGTATGGAGTTGTATACCCTAATCTGTTAATGATTTAACAATTTACAGTACATACTGTAATTTAGGAAAATACAGCTATTTACACTATCCCAATGTATAAAATATACAGTATATATCTATGCGAGTGGAGGACAGGGACGGACGCGCTCTGTTTCTGTGTCCAGCAACGCCAATAAAAAGGATTAAGACAAGAGCTAGAAGTGTGCTTTAAAACACCAAAACCACAGAAAAAATATGCATTCTAACACCGAGATAACTGATCTCTGTCCCCCTGGAGAAATAAAGGCATGTCACAAGGGGGGAAATGCGAGCACTCTGGCAGCGTCCCAATGTATCGTACCGCGTATACACTGCTAGGTTTGCCTGCTGCATGAAACGTATTTCTATCATCATCATAATATTAAAAAATTGTCGAACAATCTTAGCATAGGTACTGTATTTCAAATTTACCACATAGTACATCATGCAATGAAATGTTTTTGGATGTCTGGTTTGTGATATAAACTGTAATAAAAACGTTAGATTGGAAATATTGTGCACTGTTTAGGCCATTGATCAGGTCTGGTATTGTGTGATAATAGAGAAAACGCATAGAAAAGTCAACAATAAAACAATAAAAAAAACATTTTCTCCTTTTTTTACTTGCAATATGAAATCAATAAAGGAATGAAGAGGTTGAAATTCATTGGATTTGTTTGACTCTGAAGATGAAGTGAGTTTAAGTCCCAGCCACACTAAGCTTCCTCTCCTGGGCCCCCGAGCAAGGCCCTTAACCACATAGCTGCTCAGTTATTAATGAGATTACTGTAAATCACTTTACGATAAGGCAAAATGTCATAAATACTGTTTTATAATTGTGAATTAAAAAATGAATGAACGCAACCTACACAAACTCATATGTAGCAGTGCTTTTATTCTGGGATCCACCCATTTACCTACAAATTAAATAAAACATTTTTGCCATTCTTTATTTTTTTGTTTTATCCTGTTAAAGCTGTTAAAGTAACTGCTTATTGAATAAAAAACATAGCTCTCAAGTTCCATTTCTCCACAAAACCAATATCTACAGTGTTTCATTTTCCAGCCCACAAACACTCCCGGTGTTTCTTTGTTTTTAATGTTTTTTTTTTTAAATATTGTTTCAATCCTTCTATGGATCTTGCTATACTTCCTCCATGTCACATGTTGTGCTATCCTGCCCACAAACATGGTTGAGCTTTCCTCCGCTCTCGCTGCTACTGTGTACTTAAATCCTGACCACATCCTTAACACACACACACACACACACACACACACACACACACATAAACACAAAGGGTGCTTGCAACCTCAGTGGCTTCCTGACAGTACATGCAAGGTTAGATCATTTTCATGTGACTGTGTAATAGCAAAGATCTGCCCTGGCTTTGCAGCAGGTCATGTAAGAAAATCGATGTAATCGATGTAAATTTAAGTTTAACAGAATAAATAAGGTGTTTTTTCTTGAATGTTAGAGGTCAGAAAACTATCCTAGATAGGAATTCAAATACTGAGGTGACGTCTACACTAATCCGAACAAATTCACACTGCAATGTGAAAACTGCGCTTTCAAATGTATCCACTTGGGGATGTTTTTAAAAAGCTGTCTCGTGTGGACAGAAGGTTAAAATGGTGAGAAAAATAAGTTTTCAGACAAAAACGAATTAGTGTGGACATGGCATGAAGCTGATGTGACATGATTAATCAGAAAGGATTTTACAGAGATGTGGTTAATGGATTCATAAATAATACTGGCATATATTTTAAATATTCAACAGGTGGTAGAAGTGGTACAGTAGCTCAGTGGATACAGCTCTGGGTTACTGTTCAGAAGGTTGTGGGTACAAGCCCCGATATCACCAAGCTGCCACTCTTGGGCCATTAATCAAAGTCCTTAACTGACTCCACCTTCCTATCATTGCTTGGACACGTGAAGAAAAAAAATTCTCTGTACTGCAATGTTCATCTGACAAGTGAAAAGTGTCTTTATGTATAGCTTTAAAAGTATTCAATTTGTTGATATGAAATCATTTTTAACTCCATCTGAAAATCTAAAATACTTCATTTACCTTGCAAACAATTAGTTCTCTCCTTCATATACAGATGCACACACACTTAATCAATTAAATGTATTTTGTCTGCTCGCTCTGTTGTTTTGGACTCAAAGTTGTGTAACCGAATAAAGAGAAACTTAAACTCGCCTTTGAAGCGTAAAGAAGATCAGATGGTTAGAACAAAAGCATGTGAGTTTTAGTTTTTCTCAGTTGATTTGCAGCGTTTCTCGAATAATCCTTAATATTTGCAAACCAGAAGGTGCATTTCTCAAAACGATTTGTAGAAACAGCAAAACACATTGGATTTCTTGCAAAAGAAATCCAATGAACTGATCCAATCCATCTGAACTTTTTCTCAAAATCTGTCCTTTTGTCATTGATCACTTACAAGATAAAAAAGTTTAGTCATGTTGTCAGTATGACGCTGCACAGTTTCAGTATTTTCTGATATAAACTACAGTTTGGGTTACACTGATTAAAAATGCACAAAGCTGAAATTATTCTGTTTGGCATCTATAAATTTTAACAGCACAAATGTATTTATTTGATTGTAAGAGACCAGACAGGATTCAGACTTTTACTGTACTATAATAGTGTCCGTTCATTTCCTGATTGTTTATCTGTTTTCAGAAAATTGTGTTATGCTCTGTTGCCAATTGAAGGTTCAAGATTCATCTGCACAATTCATCAATTCAAGTCACATTTAAAAAAAAAGTTGAATAGAAATTTTAGATGACGGATGATAACAACTGGTTTAACCATTTTGCAGTCCATGTCGTATGCAATGAACTGATTCTGACATGTTTTAGGGGTTAAAACTAATCAGGTGAAACCAGTATAAAATATTTTAATCAACATAAACAACTGATAATGTAGGAAACAGCAGACACTTCCATTAAATGAATGTACAAAAGCATTTGCAATTTGATCGAACCAATGAGAATTGCTTTTATGATGTGCAGAAGTGACAACATGATGTGGAGTTTGTTTTGAGCAAGTAGTTTTGAGAATTTCATTTATGATCTAAGAAACGCTCCAAAGCAACTGAGACCACATTTTACAGGATGGGAAATTTACTCTGAAAATAAATAGATGAAAAAAAATTAAAGAATTAGTGATGAGTAAAAGTGCAAATGAAGGTCAGTTCACAGCTTAATATTGTGATAAGAATTTCCAATAGGGAAAAAAACTTGAGCTAATGGGAATGGAAATGGAAAGTTTTACTCAGAAATATGTCTATGTCTATGGAACGTTCTACTCAGAAATACAACCAGTTTCCCTCTTAATCTATCTATCTATCTATCTATCTATCTATCTATCTATCTATCTATCTATCTATCTATCTATCTATCTATCTATCTATCTATCTATCTATCGTAGAAATTGCAACATAGAAATAGACAGACAGACAGACAGACAGACAGACAGACAGACAGACAGATAGATAGATAGATAGATAGATAGATAGATCACTTTGGCATGAAGAACACAGCAGCTCATACAAATCTACAGCTTAACATAGAAGCTCAACATGGAAAACTGTTGTTACCTCGCTGAAGAACCTACAGGTTCTAACTGCAAGACTTTGTCACACTCAAGTTCTTGAGCACCCGCAGGTTCTCAAAAGTGCTTAAAATACATTCTCACTTTAAAAAGGAAAATTAAAATTTCACAACGCTTCGAAGCCACTCCAGAATCTCACCTTTAAGCTCTGTAGCTGCTGTGAAGTCGACGGAGGATTTCCATTTCTCCTGGTGCTTCTTGAACTCCTGCACTTTGCAGCTGTACATGCCTCTGTCTTCTCTGGTAATGTTGATGATCAAGAGGTTGTAGATCTTGCCCTGCTTCACTACAATCAACTTGATCTTGGGTTTGGGGAAGCTCTTGGAGTAGTTTCCATAGAATTTGGCCCTCCTCATGTTCACTTTGGCAAGGAGCTGCTCGTCTCCTCCAGACGCGGGATGGAAAAGCCAGCGCAGCACGAGAGCAGTGTCGGATTTGTGATGCTGGGTCACCTGACACGAGAGCGTGGCGTTCTCACCCTCGAGTGCCACAAGGAACGGAGACGGAGTGACCGTGGCATTAATGGCGGTGCAAACATCTGGAGATAAAAACAAGTTCATCTTTTTCATATAGAGTTTAACAATTTTTAATAATGATACAAAAAACAGGTCTCAGTCTGTAATTCAGGATCATCAAATATTTCATCTATCTGTCTGTCTGTCTGTCTGTCTGTCTGTCTGTCTATCTGTCTATCTATCTATCTATCTTGATGAACCTGATATTGGACCCATCAAATCTTCGAGTTCAGCTCAGACGTCTGCGTTTTGGATTCCACACTTTGTTTTTTACTCAAAAGAAACAAAGTCAGGACCTGACTGAGGCCTTATTGCTCTGATGCTTTATATAGTAGCAGAAATTATGGTTGCACACACCTACACAAGTACGATGTTGGATAAATACAGAGGTCTGGTTAGGGAGGAGTCACAAACCACAACAAAGTCAACAGCAAGAGTCTTATTCTGCTCCAAGAAAAGTCCTTCTGAACTACCGTGCAGGTTTCTCCACGGTTTTTAGGTTTTTATGGAATAAAATCTAGTTATTATATAATAATTGAGTATTATATTAATTATAAATAGAATACATTTTTTAAATTCTACATTGAAACTCTTCGATTTTAAGCCCCATGATTGTTTTGGGGGGGTACAGATCCATTGCATCCAAACCATCAAACTCAAAAGTTGATTGATTCAAGATTGATTTAACAATACAACCTGATTGAACGTTCTAAACTCTGGGGTGTGTGTGTGTGTGTGTGTGTGTGTGTGTGTGTGATGTCTGAAGCCTTACCTGTGAAGAAGACACTAATCAGGAACAGTGTTACTCCTGGGCAAATCTTCATCATCCAGACTCAGCGGCTCCATAAAAAAAGGTGCGTGTCATCACAGAGAGGCGCCTCGTCTCGCGCGTCTCGTCTCGTCCACTCGCCTTTCTTTCCTCCTCTTTTCCACTCTGAAACTTGAGTCCAGGCATGTGCTGGGACTTTTAGTGAACTCCCTCCCTCACTCCTCCTTCTCCTTCTGCTGCTGCTGCTCAGATACAGGGCACACAGTTCTCTCTCTCTCTCTCTCTCTCTCTCTCTCTCTCTCTCTCTCTCTCTCTCTTTCTCTCCCCTGTCTTTCTTTCCACACACACACACACACACACACACACACACACACACACACACACACAGTTTAGCACTTACTCTCTTTCTCTCTTTCTCTTTCTATTTCAAACACATACAGTACACACTATCTCACACGCTCTCTAACCCCCTCACCACACACACCCTTTCTCTCTATTTATTTCTCTTTTAAACACACACACACACACACACACACACACACACACACACACACACACACACACAATCTCTCTCTCTCTTTTTCTATTTTAAACACACATTCTCTTTCTCACTCTTTCTCTTGCACACACACACACACACACACACACACACACACACAATCTCTCTCTTTCTCTATTTCTTTTTATTATAAAAACACATTCTTTTTTTACCCTACCCTATCTTATACAGTTAAAACAGGAAAATGTCAAATAATCAGACACAAAAAAGCTCTAAAGTTTGAACTTCTAAACATTAGATCATTGCACCCAAAGCACTCATTGTTAACGAGATCACAGATAATAATCCCGATGCACTCTGTCTCAGAGACGTGGATTAAACCAAATGATTACATTGGTCTAATGAGTCTACACCATCAGGATATGCCTGTAAGCATGAGCCCCGTCTGACAGGTCGTCTGGGTTGTGTAGCAACAATTTATAGCACCCTTCTTAATGTTAGTCAGAGATTAGGATTCAGGCTTAAATCATTTGAAGTGCTCGTTCTTAAAGTTGTACTTTTAGACATACATAGGAACTACGTTAATTTTCTTAAAGAGTTTGCTCGTTTTATTTCAGACCTCTTGATCAGTTTGAATAAAGTGCTGCTTGAATGAGATTTTATTATTCACATAGACGATGCAAATGATGCCCTAGGACTATCATTTGTGGACTTACTAACCGGTACACAATACTGGTAGAGCAGATAAGCTGCATCTCACCACATTATCGACTTGGTAGGACTATTGTTCTGACCACTAAGGACAGATAAATAAATAATCTGCTTGATCTGTCTCAAGATTTTACTAAACCCCTAAATGTGCCTCTTCACTGCTTCTCTTTCTCTACCCGTCCCGAGGCATCCTGAGGTTGCACCAGCTCCAGTCACGTCTCATCTCATGAAGATTATGGACCCTCAAAGAGTAGATGCCGACCCCCAAAACACCCGGAACCATCTAGAGATGTGCAGTATCAGTGCCATTTGGATTCCACTTCATGTAGAGTTTGGACATTGGACTTCTTTGAGTGTTTAAATTTCAGACCTCTTGGTCAGTTTGAATAAAGTGCTGCTTGAATTAGATTTTAATATTCACATAGATGATGCAAAAGATGCCCTAGGACTATAATTTGTGGACTTACTAACCTCCTTTGTGGTTAAACAAAACATCACCAGACCGACTCATCGTTTTAATCACACACTAGACTTAATAATATCCCATGGAGCAGACGTCACTAATATCACAGACCATTACCTCATACTGGACACACTGCTGGTAGCTGCGTCTCACCACGTTATCGACTTGGTAGGACTATTGTTTCCGACCACTAAGGACAGACTAAAAAGTAATCTGCTTGATTCGTCTCAACATTTTACTAAACCCCTAAATGCTAATGATCTCAAAATGGCTAATCACATAGGCATTTTCCTCACTAGCACATTAGACAATTTTGCCCAGTTTGTCCAGACTGCAGCAGCCAGAGTTCTTATAAGGTTGAGAAAATATGACCATATAACCCCAATCTTCTCATCCTACACTGGCTACCTGTTAAGTTTCGAATCGACTACAAACTATTGCTACTACAAAACCCTAAATGATTTGGCTCACATTTATCTCTCCATTCTTCTAACATGCTACAATTCCTCACTCTCCCTGAGATCTCAAAACTCTGGACTTCTAGTTGTTCCTGGAATAGCAAAGTCCACTAAAGGCAGATTAAAGACGTATCTCTGAAGCGAGTTCTACACATAACACACATCACACATCATAACCTTGTGCTTCAGAACATCTTATCACACACATTATCAACTTGTGCTTGTTAATATCATGAGCAGCAGCTACGCTAATTCCTCTCCACTGCCTCTCTTTCTCTACCTGTCCCGTGGCATCCTGAGGTTGCTCCAGCTCCAGTCACGTCCCACCTCATGAAGATTATGTACCTTCAAAGAGTAGATGCCGACCCCCAAAACATCCGGAACCAGCTAGAGATGTGCAGTATCAGCGCTATTTGGATCCCACTTCATGTAGA
>NC_060890.1:3935654-4130654 GCF_014805685.1 Silurus meridionalis | reverse complement strand
GTTGGCCTAGTGATAGGAAGGTCGTGGGTTCTAATCCCAGCACCACCAAGCTGCCACTGCTAGGCCCTAAAAAAAAAATTCACTGCTAGACATTTTTGCCTCCACCTTTAGTTCTTACTTCATACATAGTGCTGTATCTAAATATAGGGACAATTATCTTTAATAAAGATATGCATTTGCTAAAACATCGAAATAATTCTAAAAAGATCCAGGAAATAGAAGTTCAATTCAATTCAAGTTTAATTCTATAACGCTTTTCACAATGGACATTGTCTAACAAACCAATTTTACAGAATATAAGAAAATTAATTTATATTTATATTGATGTGTGTTTATCCCAGATATGCAAGGCTGGGGCGACTGTGGTAAGGAAAAACTCCCTTAGATGGAATGAGGAAGAAACCTTGAGAGGAACCAGATTCAAAAGAGAAACCCACCCTCATCTGGGTGACACCACAAGTATGATTATGAAGAGGTTGATTCTGATATACTTTATGATATTGTTTAAACAACAACATTTTATGATATTATTACTGTGCACAGACAAACCAGTCTCACAGCATTTTGTGATATTGTCACAAAATTTTATCTTTCTATAATTTCTCTTTTCCACATTGACACAAAACAATAAAGTATATACACAACCAGAATACAAAACACAGTCATAGCCTACTAAAATAGTTTGGCATTAACAAATGATTAAAAATAAATCTAAGCAGACAAGCAAAAATCATATACTTCTTTTTAGAAGAGCTTGTTTATAGCAGCTGTCTTATAACGTGATGAGCAAAGAGAATTATAAAATAGTTTTAAATCAATACAAAAAAAACCTTTACATTTTTTTATATTTATGAAATACCAAATACCATCTATCCCTTTGACGCGATTCCCAAATCAAAAACAGTACATGAATTATTTCAAAAATATAAATTGTGTTGTAAACAGAGACAACAATTCAAAACATTCCGTACCGATGGAAAAATGGTATTTTTTCGAATAAAAACGGCAAAATTAAGAAGCAATGACCGTAGAACAAATCTGCAGACTTGTTAATTAACCGGGAGAATATATTTACTTTATTTTGACTCATAGCAACCACTGATGATGCATCATAATTCCGAGTATCTTATAGAATAAAAAGCATTAAAAACAAAAATAAAATCTCCTAATTAAATGTTGAGTAATTACAGAAGCGCATTGCATTCACAAAGAGAAAAAAAAAATCACAGAGGATCTCATAATTATGACTTACTAACTGATAATTATGACTTAGTATCTGATAATTATGAGATCCTAATCTCGTAATTATGAATTAATATCTCATAATTCTAAGATTCTGAACTTGCTAACTCTTAATTATGACTTAGTATCTCATAATTAAGTCATAATTATGAGTTACTAAGTAATAATTATGAGACCCATTCTATGATGTTTTTTTTCTCTTTGTGAATGCAATGTGCTTCCGTAAAGTAATAGAGCTTGAAGAATATTTAAAATATAAATAACAAATAAAGAAAAAAAAAACAATACAGCGTCTTTGGTGCCCAGTGGGAAAAAAAAAAAAAAGTGACTTCGTGACTATATCACAATATGCCGTGAGACTGGGTTGACACAGAAATACACTTCTTTGGATCACTGGGTTATGAGGACACTGTAGTTTATTTATATTATGAGCGGTCAATTCTAGAGCCGAATGGTAGCTTAGTGGTTAAGGCATTGGATCAAAAGAACATGAGTTCTAATCCCAGTCTCACCAAGCCTCTATTCCCAAGAAAGTCCCTTAATTATTCAATCTGTTGCTCAGTTGTATGGATAAGACAAATGTAAGAATATGAATGAGACAAATGTCTCTGGATAAGGCCATCTGGCAAATGCTATAAATGTACATGGAGCCTGCTGCCTGCAGTGGATATCTAGAAATAAGCCCAAATCAAAGACCATTTGTGTTTCTTAGCTATTTTTTGATTGTCTGTGTGAGTGTTAAGCACCAAAGTACTCACTCCTCAATGCACCTCAGTTGGAGTTACAGAAATGTAACCCTTGCAGTTATTTTCAATTAATTTTTATTTATTTATTTTTTTAACATTGTGTATTGTTTTAGAGCAGCTTTACCTCCCTGAAAAGAAACATTGGGAGGAAACAGACTCTAAAGGGAACCCGTCCTTATCTGGGTGCCACCGAACGTGCCCCCAAAATCATTTGCGCTCTAATATTACATCATTTATCAGTTTATAACAGATTATCTACACAGGCTGAATCCAGTTTGGTTGTGTAAAAGCATAGTACACTGAAGAGCCGGACAATAAGACTGTTCATTGCGAAACAGAGAAGAGAAGAGAAGAGAAGAGAAGAGAAGAGAAGAGAAGAGAAGAGAAGAGAAGAGAAGAGAAGAGAAGAGAAGGGAAAAGAAGGACTTACTTACCAACAACGAGAATGAATGTAATGACAAAGAACTGTTTATCAGGGTAAAGCATATTTCAAGGCGTAATTACAGACTTTTCTCATGCGTGCTTTCTTGAGAAATGAAGCCATTTCCTGTTCATGCACTATAGTGTTATAGTTTTCAGATAAAAGGAAGAGATAAATTCTCCTGCACTGGTGATTTGACCCAGTTGTCTGAATACAGAAAGCAAAAAAAAAAAAAAAAAAAAAGAGGTTATGAAAGTGTGACAGAATGTACAGCAGAGGGTAGAAAGTGTAGCTGCGGCACATCTGCAACATGTTTAGAAAATATGTCAGTTTTGTCAGTTTCGCAGTTATGAATCAAACATGCATTTATGTGTGCGGTACACAGATTCTATAAGTGCAAGTAAAGTGTATGTATTTAATATTTAAATGCATAGAGGTGTATAGAGAACCTGAAAATCCTACTTTATTAAAAGTATAGATACCTTGAAACAAAGCTCACTTGACAAGTTCAAAGTCAATAATGCCAATAGGACTAAAAGTCTTAGAAATACTGTTCAAATCAGATACTTGATGTCTCACATTGAACATACACTCAAAGATGCACTAGTAATCGATACCAAGACACATTTTGGTAAAAAGCCATGAACAGTTGGTGTGAGGTTTGATTTCCAAAAATTAGAATCAATTACACATCAACACTACATTAATCAACAACAACAGACTCTTTACCATGCCAGAATAAAACAAAGATCAATCAAGTTGTTAAAAAAATTAAGACAAAGTAGTAAAGCAATCTTTCGAAAAGGGATCTTGAATTAATTAATCAAATTATTCTATCATGCCACAAAGTAAAACCATTAGTATTCAAAAGACAAATAAAATTTTAGACAAAGTAAAACCAAATATTTAGAGCTAACTGAGATTTAATGCAGCTCTCAGTCTCAGAGAGGGAATAAAAAAAATAAAAATTCTCTCTAAGTAGGGAAGTGTTGAGCTCTAATAACATCTTAATAAAATGTAATTGGTATCATCAATAAAAATATAGAGGAGAAAGGCACAGCCTTGGCCACGGATTTTCCATGGCATGCAGTCCCAGCGGAGGATATAGGGATACAGTGCGACATCTCTATGGATGCAAACAGTTTTATTCGGGCTTTGCCAAATTTTTCCCAAATCTGCTCCACCACGTGAGGGTGGAGGCGCCACTCCCTGGGCTTGGACCCCTGTCTCGACAGGGTGTCTGCTGCTTCGTTCAAATGGCCTGGGATATAAGCTGCTCTGAGGAAGAGGAGCTTCCCCTGTGCCCACAGGAGGATCTAACACGCTAAGAGTTAGCTCACCGAATGATCTGGCCGAGGTGTTTTCTGAGCGGATCAACACATGATGGCCTCTGAGGTCTGGGAGGAAGTGCTTCAAAGCCAGAAAAGCACGGCCAGCATTTCTAGGCAATTGATGTGCCACCATAGATGGGGATTCTCCCATAGACCTTGAGCAGAGAGGCCACTCATGACCGCTCCCCATCCCGTGAGGGACGCATCAGTGGTTAACACTGTGCGACAACCCAGAACTCCCAACTCGGAACCTGAGACCCCACGCATCTAAGGTACTTAGGCATCACCATGTAACCTTGATCGTGAGAAGGTGATTGCCCTTCTGAGATAAGCCCTGAGCCACCACTGAAGAGGTCTCATGTACAGGAGGCCAAGTGGAATGACATTGGACTTGAGCCCGAGCATTCTCTGGAACTGCCTGACAGTGAGTGACTGCCCTGTGACCATAGTTGTTAAATCCCATATGACGCCGAGATAGGTGGTTCTCAGTAATGGAAAAAGCACACTCTTCCCAGCATTCAGCCAAAACCCCAGCTCCTTCATGTGAGCGAAACAACATCTCAATGCCGGACCGCTAACTGCTCTGATCGAGCTAATATCAACCAATCTTCAATATAATTGAGGTTTTGCTTTTTGACCCCAAAAAGCGAACCTCAGGAACTTCCCGTAAGAAGGGACGATGGGTACGTGAAAGTACACATCCTTCAGATCTACCATGACAAACCAGTCCTCGGAGGGTCAGCATCTTGAACTGGAGCCCCATTAAAGAGCGGTTCAGATCTAGAAAAGGACGCAACCCACTGTCCTCCTAAGGAACTATGAAGTACCGGCTGTAGAACCGGACTTTCTGTCTGACGGAGGGACCACCTCGATGGCCTCCTTCCTCAGTAGAGTGTCTGTTTCCGGACCAGAGCCTGCTCGCTTCTCACCAGAGTGGGAGAAAGCCCGTTGAACCGGGGCGGGTGAGACCTGAACTGAATCGCATAGCCAGCTCTACAGTGCGCAGGACCCACTGGGACACGTCTGGCAAAGCCATCCAGTCTGCCAGGTTCTCCCTTAAGTGTATCAATCTCTCGAGACTGACCTCTGGTGTGTCTAGAGCCAGGGCAGTACCCAAATGCGGCTCTAGAGGGACCTCTTCCTGAAATACCTAAATTAGCACTTTCCAAGTTTGTAGAATTCGAGTTATATTTATATTAAGTTTGTAATCTTGCGTAACAGTGTAGATTTATTCATTACTAGAGACTCAAAGCACTTTTGTACGTCGCTCTGGATAAGGCGTCTGCTAAATGCCACAAATGTAAATGTAAATGTCTAGAGACGAGCCATCCTGGTCCGCAACAACGCCAGGTGGAACCCAAGGAGGAAGCTTGTTGGAGCCGGCCACGCCCTAAAACACATTTTGTGGCAGGGTTAATGAACCAGGTCCCTGAAGGGGCCAGAGAGAAAACGGGCACAGAAAGAAGCGGTGCTACATGCCGCCCTCTGTTCATCCCTCCACAGGTCGGGTCAGAACCTTTTGGCTGAAGCCCTCCTCCTGGATGACAGTCCTCAGATTTGTCACCTCACCAGGCTTTGACCTAGGGCACCGTGCGGGATCCCGCAAAGGGGAAGAGCGCATTGCAACGGTTCGTCTCTGCATTCGGCGGTGCAAAGTGCTGGGTCGGGGTTGGGGCTGTGCAAGCAGCCCCATTAAAGCGGCATAGGAGAAACCGCTGGAACGGCAGGATTGTCTCTTGGACTCTTGGACTCCTTTCATGGCAAAAAGCCCCTATCTCGGGCAAGCAAAAAATGCTTATCGAGCTTGCCTGAGATAGGGGCTTTTTGCTCACTAGCCGGCCAAGCTATATCCAGCTTCTCAACAGCATGTGTCACGAACTCCAGGAGCTCCTCACTATCATGTTCGCAAGGGCCTGCCACCCCTTCTCGGAGGAAGAGAGAAGGAGCTGCTTGCTCTTGTGACGGGGGAAGGCCAACGAGAGCGGAGCAGCCGCATAGGCATGAGAGTGCAGTGCTGGCAGTCAGTTCTCTTGATTGCATGCTCTGCTCCCAAACAAGCCACACATGTGTATCCCTTCGCAGGGAGAAGCACACAGCCAAAAAGTGTGCTTGGTTTTCTTCGATGCCTTCATTATATTTTTTTTACAGACAAGCATAAAATTTACACAGAGTGCTTCATGAACAAACAGAAGCTAAAGCCGACTTGGACTCATTGCAAAAAAATTCCTGCATGCACGTGAGAACTGTTATCACCTTTGTTTTGAAATACAAGCCTGTTTAAGAGGGACATTTGATACAACTCTTGGCTACTCAGTGTGTGATGTTTGCAAGTGATTGCAACACCGCTTACACAATCCTGCTCTTCAACAAGTCATGTATGGTTCACTGAACTGTATTGAAATCCTGGGAAAATAGTGTAGGACATTTACATTTACAGCATTTGGCAAGTGACCGTACCCAGAATTACCCACATTGATCTCATTCATACAACTGAGCAGCTATGGGGCTAAGGACCCTTGGACCTGTGTTTATTTATCAGTTATTTCATCTTCATACTCATTTTATCCTGATCAGGGTATTGGCACCTAACGAAGTAATGCTGGGTGTAATGTGGAAATGGGACATTCAGGATTGGGTTCCATAATCACACTCATTCACACCTAGGTACAATTATAGCATAGTCAACCCCTTAATTGGCTTGATTTTGGGAGCTTGAAAAAAAAAATCCATGAACAGAACACACAAAATTACACTATGCCCAGGATGAAAACAAGAATAATAGGGCTATGAGGATGCAATGTGAGCCACTGTTCTGCTAGCTTGACCTATGCCTCTAATTAGCTTCTGTACTATTGTGTTGCTTATAGCCCAGTCATTAGGGTTGCACAAGCCAGTGCACTCTTAGTGCCGGTCTGAAGCCAGGATAAATTGTAAGGGTTGCGTTAGGAGTACAGACTACAGAAGAAAAATGCGTTTATGCAGAAAACCTCTGCATAAACGATATGATGTCTAGGTTACATTACAGGAAATTCAGATGTTTTAGTAGGTGATAAATAAAACAAAGGTTTGATCAATTTGTTGATTAGCAACCATTTAGCTATCATACATTTTTGCATTAATTACAAATTGCAAATTGCCTATAATAATGACTTTAAATGGTCCATTGTTCATGCTTTTTTGAACACAGGATCACCTTCCTGCTTTGTATGCCTTAATTCAGCTTTGTTCTTAATGCTGCTCATAATGTTTGCTATCACGTTTGTTTGGCAAGGTGGTTGGCTCATTACAGTTATCAATGAGGTAGATGTCTGTAGTGTCATCTGCAAACTTCAGGAGTTTGACAGAAGGGTCGTTGGTGTACAGGGAGAAGAGCAGTGAGAATCTGTCAGAAAGCTGGTGATCCACTGACAGGTAGAGCTAGGAACAGAGAGCTGCGTTAGTTTGGTCTGGAGGAGTTTTGGGATGGTGGTGTTAAAGGCCAACCTAAAGTCCAGGAACAGGATCATCACTAATACAAGGAACTAATAAATTACAGAATAATCCAGCTCAGAAACAAATCTAATAACAACATTACTAAGAACAGGCCCATAAGCACAACACAAAAGCCTCCAAAAGCATCCTAGCCACAGCCTTTAAGAAATAAAAACAAAAAGGAAAAGGCACACAGCCAAGAGCAGCAACAGAGAAAAAACAGCAGCAAAACAAGACATCAAAACAAAAACACAATACAAGACAGCAAAGCAAGACACGGCATAAAGAGATTCATTATGGATACATTTGTAAATATAAAATGTATATCTTGAAATGATTTATTTCTGTTAAACTGATAAACTTAGGTATATTCCCAGGCTTCTGTTACTTTAGCAGATTGAGCTGTACATGTGCTGCCTGATGCCCAGAGGTGCCCAAGATATCAAGATCTTAGTAATGCTACTTAAGGCCTGCCTGATATACCATTTTCTACTGAAATATACTGATGTTTTCTTTTGACTTCATCAATAATTCACCAGTTTACCTTCTTGTTAAATAATTGCTATCACCTGGAAATACCAGCACCAAAATGTGCCAGCAAATTCCCCAAAAAAGTTCAAAATATGAACAGAGATTGTACTCTCTGTTGAGGAGGTGTATTGCGGAGGTGGTAGCTCAGTGGTTAAGATGTTGAACGTCTGCTCAGAAGGTTGTGAATCCAAATTTGCCACTGTTTAGCCCTTCAGCAGGGCCTGTAACCCTCAACTGCTTAGTAGTATGTACAAGATAATTGTAAATCTTTGGATAAGAGTGTCTGCCAAATGTTGTAAATGTACAGTAAATGTACTCATAGTATTAAGTCCTGGGCTTGAGTCAATTGTTCACTCCAATATTTGGATTTGGGATAAAACTGTTTAGACAACTGTGGGGATTTTATAAGAGGAAATTGTATTATGCATTGAATAAAACAACATTCAAGACAGTCATTCTAGAAAATATAGCATTTCCCCTTCAGCATGGCAGACTCATGACTGATGTACATAACTGAACCACTAACTGTTCCTTACTTATAGTGAAGGCTAATACTTGTACAGGGCTAAAATCTTGTAAACTTAGCTGCATGGCATATTTTGGAAGTAGCACAAAGCCCAGCTCCGATTTGTGGCACCAGCGCAGGATCGAAAATAGACCAGTTGCTGCAGGGAGGCGCGATAAAAAGGAATGCAAAGTGAGAATGTATTAACACATCATTGGGATATTTAGGTAGGGCTTTAACAGATTACAACTGTCAAATGTGGCAAATGTGGCATTACTGTAAATGTAATATGCTCATGCAAATAAGTTCAGGAGGTCACATTCTTTCTGTTTTCAAACAAAGACCATGCACCATTTTTAAATGATATTATGAAGCACGTTTTATATCTGGGAACGTGGTAGCTCAGTGGTTAAGAAGACAGGTTTCTGATCAAAAGGTTGTGAGTTTAAATTCCAGCACCACTAAGTTGCCACTGTTGGGCCCCGGAGCAAGACTTTTAACCCTCAAGTGTTTGGCTGTATGAATTGTATGAGAGCCTGGATAGGCTCTCCTCTGTTCTGGCACCGAGGTGGTGGAATGAACTTTCCCTAGAACAGCGGAGTCCCTGGCAATCTCCATGCAACTGTTAAAGACCAACCTCTTACTAAAACAATTAATTCTTATTAGCACTTTCCAAGTTTGATTTGTAAAAATCAAGAATTGTAGTCTGATTTATCTAATTTTGTAATATAGCGTACCAGTGTAGATTTATTCATTGCTAGAGACTCAAAGCACTTTTGTACGTTGCTCTGGATAAGGGCGTCTGTTAAATGCCGCAAATGTAAACGAAAATTAGATGATTACTCTACATATGGGCGCCTGTCAATTGCTGTGAATGTACTTGTGGAGTTGTGCTGCATGTACAAAAACAATTTCTATTGTTTAAAGTAATCTTTCCAACTCCAATCTTCCTTACTAACATGAAGCTATAAGGGTAATTATGGTGTATGTTCTTTGTGAAAAGGAAGCATACTAACAAAAGTGCATCAACAACATATTTAAAGTTTATCAAGAATACTAAAAACATATAAAATATACATAAAATACACTCTCTGTCAAGTTACTCATTCTTAAGGTACAGAGATCCTCACGTTCTTCTTTCTGAAATTGTGGTAAAGTGGTTACAGCATTCGACTTTGAATCCAAAGGTTGTGAGTTCAAATCCTATCCACACAAAGTTGCCATTCTTAGGCCCCTGAGCAAGATGAGATAAATGTAAGTCTTTCTGGATAAGAGTGTCTGTCAAATGGAAATGGAAATATAATGCGATTAGAGACAATTGGAGACTTGCTGCAGCTCAGGATGTTTCCACATGAACAGCATCAAAGATCGATTACATTAATGTGAAGGGTTAAAGTCAAGAAATTAGACTGTAATTATATATATTACATGTGTACATATATTATTATTATATATTTAGACACGTAATTCAAGTAATTACAGTTATTATTATATATTATTATTACATATATAATATACAGTCTGCTATAATGGCTTTGGGCTGCAATCACCATTAAAAGTGCTCCATGAATCAGTGAACATTTGATAAACTCAACAATGATAAAGTTATGACCTATGAATAGACATTTGGTGCCCCCAGATGAGGATGGGTTTCCTTTTAATTTCAATTCGATTCAACAATAGACATTGTCTCAAAGCAGATTTTAAGTCTGGATCCTCCCAAGGTTTTCTCATCATAACATCTCAGGGAGTTTTTCTTTTATCATTGTTGCCAATGGGTCTCTAATTAGTGATAAACTCACAGGGATTAATTTATGATGCTAAAATTAATCTTTTCAATTGATTTAATTCTCTAAAGTTTCTTTAAAATGCAATTCTCTAAAAATGCAATACAAAGAAAATTAGATTGAACTGAATTAAATTGAGATGCTTCCCTGTATGTTTTAAATGTGCAGTATGATTTAAAATAATAAAAAATTTCAAATTCCATTTTAGTGTGCACATAGATAATAAGTAGATAAACACATCTACATGTACTGATGAGAAAATGTGAAGTGAATTACTGAATACGTCTGTTTAATAGAAATCTTTTTAAGCATGCTTTCAATTATGGATCCCACCTCATCGAAGTTATTTCATCATACACTGACACTTAAATGAAAGTATATTTCAAATTCATTTAATAAATTTTACAGTACTGGCATAAAAATGAGCGATGAAACCCATTTTAAACAGTACTAAAATGGACAACAAGATTGTCTGTGGGTGAACTGATAGCATTTAAACGCTTTGTTTTATACATACATTAGACATAAATTGGAATTTTTTGTGTCTAAAATAATTTAATAAAACTCTATAATACTCAGATGTGGTTAGCATTAGTTCAATTAAATGCAATAAAAACTTATTTGAACTAAGAGTTACTATTTAAATACAATGGAGTATTTTCCAAAACAACATAATTTCAATACATTTAAGCATTACTAGCATAAAAAGTGTTAATGCTAAACTTCTAATAAAAAGTATATATGCTATAATTTTTATACTATGCACTAGGGGTGACCCCAAATAGTAAAAGACTTGATGCTTTGATAGGAGGACCCTGATTCGACTACCAATCTTATAGTCGAATCTTCACAGAGATGTTATAAAAGGAGGATCATGCCATTATGATGCTTAATTTCCGATTTTACATAAAACTACTGTTTTTCTCCAAATGAGTTAAAATACATTGTATTATGATAATGCTGTAAATAAAGATGTAAAAATAAAAAAGCTTTTAATAAATAATTTTAACGTGTGTGAATAAATAGAACAGATTGTGACAGATTGGTGTTTCACTTTCATGATCCGTGAGCTTTTCTCTAGATTCTGTAATTCTGTAAATAAATTTATTTAATTGTTTTTCAGTTCATCATTGTCATGCTGTACTTAGAGCGTGTTCACAAAGGCATTTTAGATTGCTGATATGTGAAATACAAATCCTGTCTGCAGTGTGGCCTGCATTTGTTATTTTTTATGTTTATTCATATTTTTTTCTAATGTTTATTCATTTTTATACAGTTTCTTCTATATCTTTGTGTGATGTAGTGTGATTTTAAAATGGTATGAGGAATAGTAATTATGAATTTATCCATATTGCCTTTCATTTCAACTTAGATAAAAAGATATTTATTTTATCACTTTGACAGGCAGTTTTGTTCACTTTATTACAAAGTTGTTTCTGTGTGCTGTGTGTGAAAGAAAAAAGTTGTCTATAGACTATAGGCAAGACTTGACAGTTCTAATTCGACTAGGAAATACTTAGTCGGGGACACTCCTACTATTTAGATTTTTTTATGTACACTTGCATACACTTTTGCTTTACAAGAGTGTTGTGAAATCTCCATTTGTAAGTCATGGCACCATTTTGTAATTTCATAAACACATGGGTCATGTCAGCTCTGTTGAAATAACCTGATGTGATTGCTTATGTGGTTTCTAAAACTCTGGGACTCTGAGTACATAATGTTTCTTAATATCTTTCTCAGTTGAACGTAACTCCAGCATCGAACTCAGGTATGATGAGTGACTTTCAAACAGCTGAGATAGAAATGTGTAGCTTTATAGAATAATCATTCACTTATTGGAATCTTTTTCTATATGAAAAATAATCTATTTTACTGAGCAAATATTTTTGAACTGAATTCTTTATTTGCATTACATTTATTTTTAACAAAAAAAGGCTTACAAATGTAAAATTTAAGATTGCCCAAAACCCTGTTTAGTGTTTTGTCACAAATTTACTTTTCTTTTTACATAAATCGTACTTATTTTGCACTACTATTAGGGTGAGATTTATTGAAAAACTTTAAATCTAAATGTAAAATCCAATGCTTTTATGTCCCATCATAAATTTTAACCTTGGAAGAAAATTAGAGTATCAGCAGGGATTTATGTCTTTTTTTCCCTCTCTTTCTTCCATGAATATATCTTAGTTATTGGGGTACAGTGGAATCTTGTGCTTGTGTCAATGTACAAAAAAATAAGTGTTTTTGTAGGATCTCATTTGGCTGCAAATTATGTTTTTTTCCCTCCTTTGGCTGCTATGCGCTTGGCCCATATGTGGACGTCCGTCACTTTAAAACCTAACAGGGCTTGTCTTTGCCACCTAAAGCTCTTCGGAGGGAATGCAGCAGTGCTCCAGTTGTCCTATTATAGCCCTGCCTTCTTGCTCAGAATAAGACTTGACACAAGAGCCATTTGGTTGTCCCGATTGCTGAGGGTTAGAGAGCCATCTGCCTTGCTCCATCTGATCCACCTATGACATGGGCACTAGCAGATAGTAAAAGAGCTTTAGATTTATTCAATATTCTAGCTGCTTACACAGCCCATGAAGGGCTGGCTGGGTGTGTTGACTTTAAAATATTACAGGTGGACGTTGCCTGGTGTGATATATAAAACTGAGGGTAGGCATAGCGCAAACGTGCATACATATATACATAAGTCTTAAATATATATTATCCTGATATCAGCAGGCATCAGTAGTTGTATAATATATTGTAGACTGTAAATTATATTAAAGGTGCACATTTGGATTTGCCAGCTCAGCAAAGCTGGCGTCATTCTCCTGATTGAAGAGGTCCAGGCCATTCCTGTACAAACTCTATAGCTTCTGAAATAGAACAACATGAATAGCATGACAGCATAAATAACATGACAGTATAACTTGCATGACATGGTGCTGTAGTGAAACCTGAGAAATCACTGACTGTACAGTGTTAACGTTAAATAGTAAAAAATAATAATAATTCTCTTTCCTAACCGGAAAGTATGTCCAGACAGAGTGTTATTGATTAGCATAACTAATGAGAACAAATATCCAAAAACAATGCTCTCAAGTATTGTAATCAGCTTACATTGGCCTCTTAAAATGTGTGACACTTGCTCGGTTGCAAGCAGCTATATTTTACTCGGCTGTTTGCAGGAGACAAAATGAGTCACACACCCTGACTTCGTGTAACCACCTTAACCCCAAGAGCCCTGTGTGAACAGAAGGCAGCAAGGGATCTTCCCGAATAGCAGCTCTTTTAGGGGGCTGAGAGAGAGGTAAAAAAAGGGACAGTAATGGCACTTATGCCTCCAATACCAAAATAGCAAATGAGTGCTCACCAGCTACTTCCCATGCTCCTACTGCACTCAACCTCGCTCAACTACTGTGGTTATTTTAGTAGGCTCTGCTTCGTCCACTCGCTTTTCAGACTCTTTTGGTTTGCCCCATGGATTTATATGTTAATTCTTAACTACATGTCTTTATCACAAGAACGGCTGTATTTTTTAAGCAGGTGGCTCTTTACGGATTTCTGAATTATCATCCTTGGAAAGTTTGGCTCCTCTACTTGTTGAAACATGAAACATGGAAATTTAGACAAAAGGTAAGAAGGAAGATTTTCCATTAAATAATTGAAAATGTCTTTTCACTGTAGAAGTTTAAAACAAAAAGATAAGTTGTTCCATAGTTGGTAGTGTTGTTTTTGTTGTAAGTAGAATAAATACTACTAAAATGTATTCTATTGTTTTTATTTGGATTTATTGTCTATTTGAAACAATTCTTTGTATCTATTGCTTCATTTTTCATGTTTTCTCCTCTTTTTTCGTGATTCATTGAATGTTTGACATTTTAAAAGAAAACAACTTAATAAAGTGTTTCTTGGAGTTTAGCAAGGTCTTGTTTTTGGGAGCATAGTTTTTAGTTACATGTAAATAACAGATGCAGGGAAGTTGTCCAGACAGCAAGTCGATACGAAATGACGAGCCCTGGAAAAAAGCGTTGGCATCCAAATTCCCTTGGCTGCTTTCTAGGGTCATGTATCATAACGTTTGCAAGGGTTTTATACTTGCTCCCTGGATCACTGGGGTCCTGTCAAGTTGTCTAGCAAACTTCAAACTTACAGCTGAAGGATTGTTGTGTTTCGGTTCAAATATACAGTATTGGTGCTTTTACTGGAATTGTAACAATGTGATTTAGTTCTGTGTTTAATCTAAGAAAGAAAAATAAGAAGAATGGAAAATTATGACAGAATGAAAAGTTGCTGTTCGAAAACCTCAGCAACATAGAGTTTGATAGCTTCCTTGTGGGTAGGTGTGTGTGTGTGTGTGTGTGTGTGTGTGTGTGTGTGTGTGTGTCCGGGTGTGTGTTCCAGTCGGTTTTAGAGTCTAAACTTTGTTATGGAATTGCAAATGAGGTAACAAATTGTGAGCCAGGGTAATGAGCTGAAACAATACATTGACAACAGGCAGGTCTTGTGCATCATGTGAATGCTGAGCTATTTTGGTCAAGCCCATGGATGGGAATTGCTTATCTTCCTGCTTGTAGTCATGCTGCTGCACATGGCTTATGAGTTGAGAAAGGCAGATAGGCATCCAGGCTCTCCTAAAAATAGTTTATGTGTGGCTTGGTACATTTCACTTAAATGTGCACTTTAACCTTCTGGTTTAACACATGAGAAGGTTAATGGTCTGAAAAAAAAAAAGCCATTTCATATTAATCTCTTTTTTTTTTTTTTTTTTTTTTTTAAGGAAAATCAAGAGGTAGTGGTGAACCACTGGTGATGGCCATGTAGGATGTTCCGGACATCAGACTAACGTACGTGGATTATACATTCACCATGAGCTGCCTGGAGAAACAGTATGCGAGCCATAAAGCCGGCGTGCGGCACCCTTTCAACCTGGACAGTTTTATGGATGAGACAGACCGAGAGGTTATGAACCTCACCGACCGAGCCTTTAAGAGTCTGTGCATTGGCGATGAGGCAATCTACAATGATTCAGAGCTTGTGCCATCTTTAGTAGACTGTCACAAGCCACTAGTTGAAGAGAAACCAAAAAAACCTCGAGAGAATTCGAGTGTTAAAAAACATGGAGCTCACCGGCCCAACGGTGTGTACAACACCCCATGGCAAACAAATAAAAACACTTCGAATGTGTCATCGCTTTTTGCTGCACTTACATCTAAGAAAAGCAATGACATGAAAATGACAAATGGGGACTCGTGGGACAAATCAGCGCTGCTTAGCATCCAAACAGAGCTGTCAGAGTTTTCTTCAGATTATCAGAATCACCTCCTGAACAAAGACTTTTGCCAGAACAAAAGCCATCGTATCCAGGATGTACATAAATCATCAGGAAAATCTAAAAATCAGCACAGCAAATCCACTAAACTGAGAAAACTGAATTCCAAAAACTTTTTCCTGCACAGTGAATTCAGCCCATTCCAATCCTGGGGAGACTTAAATCGTTTTGGACTGGAGAACATGGGCTTGTTTCGATGCAGTAGTCCAGCTGGACTGTACGATTCGCCACTTTACACGGAACTAGAAAATTCAAACACATTACCTGTACCAAAGGCAAATAAAAGAGAGACAAGCCAAAGCACCTCACCTCGGGAGCCTGGGCATAAATCAAAACATGATTTATTACAAAAAATCGCACCACCGGTACCAGAAAAACCCTCTGAGCTAAAATTACCCCAAATGCCTAACGTTCAAATAGAGACTCTTCAGCCGCAAGTGCTGCTGACATCCTCAGGGTCGTTTCAGAGGTGTCAGTCTGAAGGTGACCTTTATGCTCCATGGAGGAAAAATCGAAGCAGGGCAAAAGGTACAGTTCAGCCACTTATCAGCTCACCAGACTGTGAAAGGGCAAACCCTGTAGACGAGTGTGCAATACAAAAAAAAAAAGAGGTTAAAACTGTGGAAGAACCAACCTGCTTAAATTCAACCCCATTCAACATTTTACAGCTGTTGACTCCTATTATACCATCCAGACAGGGTACAGGAACCTCAGACATATTGCAGGCTGTTCATTCTCCCGCAGTCCTCGATATCCCAGGACTTCATGAGACAGAGATCCGTCCATCGCCCGACATCAAACGTGAAGGATATAAATCCAAGGCATCGGGTCTGTTGTTCAATCTCAAGGACAACAGAAAACGAGTCAAAGCAACATACAGCCCACCAAAATTTAAAGGCTTGGATGCAGCAGACCAAAATAAGCTGTCTCCTCTGATTGAACAGGACATGCCCAAAGATTTTCTGCAAAGCCCAGAAATTGCAGATGCTAAAACTGCATCAGCTGTTCGAAACACTGATAGGTGTCCAATGAGTCCTAAGACTGCAGACACACAAAGCTCTCAATCAAGCAGCCATATAAAAAGTGCATTGCCTGATGACTTTTTGGGACTTAGTCTGCTGCACGCTGGCTCACCGGTGGTATCTCTGAAAGCAAAAAGAACACTGTGTCCAAAGCTACATATCCATCTTTATATTTGTACCGAAAATGTAGTCCGGTAGAATTGAATACTAAAATGGCGCCAGTGGATGTAGCGGGTTCTCATTCTATAGTAAAAAAAAGTGCAGAAAAGGAGCTGAGCAAAGAGAAATTTCCAGAGAGGGATAATAAGGAATTGCAAAGAAAGCATAATTCAACTAAACTGGAAATCAGCAATGTAAACCGTGAACACTTGAACAATGCTGAAACTGCAAACAAGGTACCGGCCGCTCTAAAGGAAAAATATTTGCAGTCAAAGAAGCACAACGCACAACAGGATGCCCCGACACATCCGAGTAGCAGGAATCAAGAACCATTGAATACAGGAGAAACATGTAAGGCAGAGAAAAGACCGATCAGAAATAATGAATGCCAGAGTAAAGAAACAAACGCTAAGCATTTGTTTTCCGCAAGACAAAACAACTACATCAAAAATGAAAGATATTCGAATGTAGAAGAGGATGAGAAACATAATGAATACAATAAGGAACGTGAATGTTGGCAAGAGAAAGTGAATTCGGGAAGAGATGAGCATGTCGATGTGCAGAAACATAAAGGTAAAGTGCAGGAAAATACGGACGATCCACATAACAAAGAGAGTTTTACGAATGACACCTTGGCACAAAACAATTCGAACATGCTCTCAGGTACGTGCACTGAGCAAAGAGTATCAAAGAATGCTTTTTCAATGAAAGGAAACACATCAGCAAAATAGCGCTATTCACTTTAAAGGAACAGCCATCGAATGCAGGCTCAGGCGCAAAGAAGAAAAACATTGTGAAGGATAAGTACGAGCTAGCCACGGTGGCGCTGGAGAAAAGGATTGCTGAGAGGGAACAAAAACAACAGCAAAGTGGAAGACAAAGTAAACAGGATTTCCCTGTGAACAAAGGCCGCAATCGGGACAGCATTCTAGAATCGGGTCAGACGGAAACTTCAGAAAGTGTTATACCAGACAGGCGAGGTCAGACGGCTGTTTTTGATTTTATACCACCTAGCCAAACCGTTCAAAGCATATCAGACATACACGCCAGTCCGTGTCATGTGCTTGAAGTAATATTAGCTGAGCCTTATATGCAAGAAGGTGCTGCAAAGCACAGCCCAAGCAGACTGATATACACAAACAGGGACAGATCTGACAGACATGGCCAAGAAAGTGTCACAAAAAATATCAAGTCAATGTCTAATGAGCTTAAAGAAACATTAAGCATGCCTAAATATGTAAGCTTGATCAGGAAGGCTCAGTAGTCCAGGAGTGTTTTGACAATAAGCTAATTCGAGTTGAAGATGAGTCATCTCTTCAGAAAAATAACAGCTTTAATAAACCTGAGGCACCTTCAAGAAGAGAAAGAGCAAATTCCCAAAGTGAAGGAAGAATTATAAATGAAAAAATGGATGAGTTGGGAAATCTTGAGCGATCAAAGAAAGAATTTTTAAGTACAGAAGTTCAGAAATCAAATCTAGCAAAGGATAAAGGACCAGTAAAGGGCCATGTATCATTGCTTAAGGACAAATTAAACAGAAAACAGGTACTGCCGAGTTTAAACCTCCAAGAATGTTTGAGTCAAGAAGAAGGTCTAATGGACTTCCTGAAACTGACTTCTTGAACCAAAAAGCAAATTCACCAAAAGGTATAACAGGTTGTCCTGAAGTTGAAGGAATTTTAGCACAATGTTATATATCAAGAGAGGCGGATTTCGACAATCTACCTGAGAATGATTCAAACTAACCATGGGAAATATAGAACATCTAGTTGGAGAAATATCTGATGAGCCGGACATTAAAACCGTTCAAGGAATCACACTAAATGAAGGGGACATAAAATATATAAATAAAACAGAGAATGATAGTGTTTCTGAAGTTTTGATTGAAAATGCAAGCCAGGTCAATTCCAAATGCCATGATGAAATCTCTGTCAAAGAGAAATCAACTAACCATTTTCCAAAATCAGAGGATAAATCTGAGAAGACATCACCCTTGAATGCTAATTTTAATTATCACCCTGATAATGCTTCAGCGGAAATTAAAACCCTTTATGATATTCTTAATCAAGCCGAACCTTTATCATCATTGGATATTACAGAACAATGCAATCATATTTCCGCAGAGAACTCAGAGAACTGCTATTTACAGCGAACAGAAATGTCACCATGTCTAACTAAAGGTGAAGAAAGAAAAAGTGAGAATTTAGACACAATGTATTCCTGTTCCAGTAACAACCATGAAACTAAACTGCAACACTCAGACCTGGCAGTTGCTCCTTTAAAAGATGTGGAAAAAGGAGAATGGGTGCGTTGTTTGATAGACTCCGCTCACAATCTGACGCCAACATGCCGGTCCAATGCCTCTTCTCCAACAGTGGGAAAACTTGCTTTATTTAAAGTTAAAGACAACACATTTAGTGCGTCCCCTGTTACCAAAACAGTAAGACCTGTACTCCATAAAACTGTCGCAGGAGTTACACAGCCATGGTCTCCAAGAGAAAGCTTGAGTGGATCTGAAAAGGGTGAAGAGGATCCAGAGTTTTTTAAGGATGCCATGGACATGCAAAGTCCAATGTTGCCTCTTGCACTTGTTCGAATCCCTCAGCCAAACCAGTCCCCAGTACAGGTCGTACCCCAATCTCAATCTCAATCTCAATCTCAATCTCAATCCACCACAGACCAGGAGAAAAAAGGACTGAAAATAAATAGTCCTGCAGTTCCAGAAGCCAGGAGTGGCAATTGGTTACAAGCTCATTTTCTGAGGGAATAGAAAACTGTGAAATGAATGCAGAAGGCACTGTCGAAGAGTTCGCATTTACTGCATTCAACACCGCACCCACAGAGAGCATAGTGGAATCAAAAGCCCCAAGCGAAAGATCGGAATCAGTCTGTAGTGGCATAGAAAATCAGGTACAAGGCAAGCCACCTGCCGTCCCTCCCAAAACGGAGAAAGCCCTACGTCGTGCCATGAAGCTGACCACAAAGCGAATCCAGAAAGCAGAGGCGAAAAGCAAATCAGAGCGTGGCCGGAGCAGTGAGAAGGGCTCCTCTCAGAAACGTGAGAGGAGGCACCACAGTAGCGACAAGGTCCTCGCCGAGAGAGCTTACCAGCGAGAACACAGCACTGACAGAGGTAGCAGTGATCAAAGCACTGAGGAAAACAGCAGTGGAACATCTCTGCCTAAGACTCAAGCAAGTGAAGGTCATGACACAGTAAAGAAGAAAGATACAGAAGGCAACTGCAGCAGACACGGTATAGCAGCCTCACTAATACGGATAATGAGGATGCAAATAGCAGTTTGTTTGAAATACAAAAGGAATTACAGCACAAAGATCAGAATGTGAATGCTGACAGTGAGAGATTGGGGCGTAGTAGTGAGAAATACCTGCCACACAAGTTGTACCGCAGGGCTCATAGTTTAGACCGATTTTCAAGTGATAAACATGAGCATAGAGATGCCCCTGCCTCGAAAACCAATACTGAGACAATAAAGAAGCCCAGCACTGCACAGACAGCACTGTTGCGACAAAGCAGCCTCGAGCAAACTTACGGATCTCCAGCTAACAACATCGTAGCACAGTCTTTCCCAATGACACAAAGGAAGCTTCTGCAGGATCTCAATTCTGGACAGTACTTTGTGGTCGACATGCCAGTGCAGGTCAAGACTAAAACCTTCTTTGATCCAGAAACAGGAAGATACGTCCAGCTTCCAGTTCAGTCGCTGGAAGGGACAATACCAAGGGCACAATCTGTAGAAGTTGTGAATGCAGCTCCACTTATGCTCTATCATGGCTTTGTTCCAATGCCGGTCTCATCCTTACCGTAAACAAAAATCCTTTGTGTAAACCAGGCTTGGTGGTTGCTTCTGCTTACTTTGATTGACTTTCACAAAAACCCCCACAAATAAGAGATTCAGATCTACACATGTGCTGTGTGTGAATTTGAAAGAGCACTTTTTAAAAATAAACATAATCAGAATTTGATTACGTTAGCTTAAAATAGATGAAGATAAAAGATCACTTTATAGACCAGTAAAAAGTCTTGGAAATGGTCTGAATTCAGGCATTAGTATGTTTTTGTTCCTGCAAATACATGTTTTATACATGTTTTGTTCCTAGCTCTAAAAAAAAGGAAACGCCTTTGACATTGGCCTTTGGGATTTTCTAATGATTGTGTATTTTGTAATGCTTGATAAATGACGCTTTTCACAGTGATTTTTGCAGGTTTATTAAATAATAATATAATAAGAATAAGAAGATGAATTGAAGAATTTTCACATGCCATATTTACTTTTGCTGATATCAAGATGCACTGATTTTCAAAACGTGTATGTCTTAAATGGCATATTTGCAGGCTAAATTGGACATTAACGATGTATATGGTGTATTTATGTCATATTTTGTGTATTCTGAAACAAGTGATTGACTGAATTCATGAGGCTGTGTTGCTGGCTTCAGGAAATGTAAACCATTCCAATAAAACACTCACAAACAATGAATATTTGATATTATAAGTACAACTGGTCAGCTTTAAGTGACTGGTCCAAATAAACCCTTGTTCAGATCATGCAATACCCATTAGATGTGATTTATATTTTTACTTGATATTTTCACGCACCTTTTTTTTTAGAGTTTGTAAAAGACATTTATGATTGCAAATCTTTTGATTTTTGGTAAGCACTGACACCTTGTGGTGAGAACTGGTATATCACATATCTATTGTTAGCATTTAGCTCGACTTTGATTTTTCACTTCTTCTCACAAAGGGAAAGTAAAAACATAATAGATGAGATTGAAAGACTGAAAATGAAACTTTTTGGTTTATACACAAGCATCATGTTGCAACACATCACCCTTTATTCACAAAAATCATTCCCTATGGGTTATATTTGTACAATAGTGCGTTCAGTGGCAGCCGCAGCTGCCTGCCACCATGTCATCATATTGTTTGAGAACAACATTTTCCTCATCGTCAAAATACAACAGACTTATTGGCTGAAGTTTGTCTGGTACACAGCATGGCCGTCCCACTTTGTTAGACAGTTTTAAGGTATTTACTATCGACTGCACAATGGCATGGTTAGTTGCATGTAAGTTTCCACTGAGCGGAAATGGACAGGAGCCTGTGCAGTGGTTGGCGTTGTAGCCCCTTGGTGATATTATCCATCCGGACCAGCCGAGTTTCGCGAAGTCAACATAGAGTGGTGTCCTTTGACAATATATATTTTCAGCCGCCCGTTTATGTCTACTCCTGCGCCTTTGCACCGCCGCCTGTAGGGAGCTTTTGTACTTGAGGAACTCTAAGGAGAATGCAAGGTTCTGACCCCCTGTGTAAACTCCTTCACCTGTGGATTTCAGAAATGTTACTCTAATAAGCCCAGAATCTAAAAACCCATCCTTATTAAAAGATAACTTTATATTACAAGGGGCATTCAAGTCAAACCAAGACTTTTAATGTTACAGGTATAAAAATGGACTCTGGCGTGGCGGTACTTCATGCAGTTGTAAGTGGCTGTTGTGCCCTATTACTGATAGGGGGCACGCATTTCGAAGGCCAATCCAAAGAACATTAATCAAGATGACAGGGAACAGTGTTATAGTGTGCATGAAACAGTGTGAGGTGCTGAAGTTTCTTGTGAATGAAAGTATAAAGTGTTAGGGACGATCCTGATATCGGTTGTGGTGGTTCCCTGATGATTAAGTGAAGCAAACGGTCCTAGGATGGTTCGGGTGTACTGATAAAACTTTCTATGACGAATTAGACCTCAGTTAAATGCTGGGATAAGTGTATGCATGTAATAGGGGCATGTCGAAAAAAAATTCAGTTTCCACTCCATGAAATGTGTACTTTTATTTTATAAACTCAAAAGTCCCGGTTTGACTTGAACACTGTAAAAACACAAGTTTACTAATGCAGGATAAATAAATCTTGAGAAACGTGTTCGTAAAATGCTACCGAGGTAGTTTTTACCTGAGCTTCTCCGACCATCATTTGAGTAGATCACCAGGTAGACCTCATTCTCCTCGTAGGTTGTTTGTCTCGCACTTTGAACAGTTGTCTCCAGCCAGTGTCCAGATGCCGAAGTCGAAACGAGCACGATGCCGTTATTTGTACTGCTACTGAGAATCCATTTGGTGACCTTGTAATAAATGTGAGAAAACACATTTGTCAGAACCATAACTGGAGCATGAATGTGGAGCTAGAAGTTGTGGGACTGACTTTAAAGAGTGTGATGACAAACAAATTAATATAAGGTTTGAGGATTGGTTGATTTTATGGCACATTTGTCTCAAGTACTAAATGTAGTCAATGAACCAGCATTATATTCTCATTAGAGAAATAAATATGTAATACAATTAAAAATTCTATGTTGAACCTTGAGATGGTTTGAGATGAACCAGACTCAAAGTGGTAGCCATCCTCATCAGGCTGAGTCTAAACCCTGGTTTTATCCTAATTCAAACATAAATCATGTTGAGATGCCTACAGTTAGAGATACAGATATTGGCTCTGATTCACATCACTATATTCAGGTGTACAGATGAATCCGCTACTTAGTGCAGCGACGAATCCCCAGAACCCAGAATCAGACTTCAATAGATAAATGTGACCTAATCACTTAACTACATCCAGCATTGATTATATCAGTGTCATCCAGAAACCAGTCTTTATTTGGAGACTTTATATTAAAACCTGTGACACAAAAAGCTTTATTCAACCCAAAACAATGAAGTACTCTGAGAATTGCAGCAGTAAATATGACACACACTTCTATGCTACTTGCTTTTGTTCAAATCAAGGGGTGCAGCGAGAGAATAAAAAGGAGAAAGGGATAACTAAATGCTTCCAATGAAAGACTGACAATTTATCAGTTCATTTAAAAATGTACTAATATATTCTTCTTTATTATTATTATTATTATTATTAGTAGTAGTAGTAGTAGTAGTAGTAATAATAGTAGTATTTGCTGATGATGACAATGATAATGGAAATGATAAAGATGATGATGAGCATGATAAAGATGAGGATGAGGAGGGTGAGAATTCACTTTTTTAGAAGAAGAAGAAGAAGAAGAAAAAGAAGAAATGAGAATATTATAATAATTATTAATTATAATGTTATTATAATATATTATTGTTATTATTAGTAATAGACTAAATATAATGTAGGTATTAGTCATAACTAATCAATATACAAGAGATGTAGATCATAATCACAGTAATTACAGTTTTAAGCGAAAGTTTGCACACCCCTGCATGGCCAAATTTAGAGGTGTTACTAATTTTAAATATAAAAAAAGAAAGTAATTAATTTCTGTGTATGTTTTAATGCACTGTTACTTTATACTTAGAGCAAAAAATACAATAATTGAAGAACTTTGGTAAAACTTTTTTTTTATTAATTTCAGTAACATGTAAATTAATTTTAGTAACAAGGATGAGAAGGATGAGCTTTTCACGTATAATACTGTACGTTAGCAATAAGGTTCTCATGTGTCATGTGTGTATGAGAGCAAGTGCATGTCCATGTGCACCCACTGTCTGTGTGATGTTAAACACTTCCCATCCTTCAGTGTGCACTGGCAGTACCCGTGAGATGATCAGGTTCCCTCTCCAAGGTTTCACTCTGCTATCCAGCACTTCATACAAATCCACCTGAAATCCGATATCAGAGAGAGTGTGTGAGTCTGATCAGAGCGTCTGATCCCCCGTGTTAAAGGACATACTCACTCTGTAAAAGTGGTGACCTGGTGAGACCGCGTGCGCGCGCCGCAACCAGCGGAACTCCGCTTTGGTGATCTTCTCCCGGGGGTTAAATGAAGTCAGGTTAAAAAAGTAAAACGCTCCATTCGATTGCGCTGAGAATAAAATGCACAAAAAAGTACGTGAAATAAAAGGAATAGTGTGATAAGAGAGCCGGTGCTGCTGGTGTTGCTGATGGTATGAGTGCCGCTTTACGCACCTTGCAAGCTCCTCACGATGTTCCCCGGCAGAGTCTCAGGGTGTCGGATGTTCTCCTCGTACATCTCCAGCATGAAGAGAGGCGCCTTTTTGCGCGCTGGAGGACGCCGAACATCTCGGACCTGAAGCGCGTCGTTCTGTGTGGACACATCTGTGATTACGCTCGCATCTGGAGCTTCCGAAACATCAGCAGGCATCAAAGTTGAAAGAGACACCAGCTGCAGGACGAGAAGACCCAAAAGATAAAGACATCTCAACAAAGTCATCTCACGTTACTGAGGTGCGAACAGAGCAAGCATGAAGTAAAGGAGAAGCTCAATCCAATATGGCATGAGGTTATGTGAGGCTGGACTGCAGCGGTGCACTGGGCAGTGTTGGGATGTAAACATCTGTCCATTCACCTCATTTTGTGTGTGTGTGTGTGTGTGTGTGTGTGTGTGTGTGTGTGTGTGTGTGTGAGTGAAATCAACGGCACGAGCTGCTTTTTATACATTCATTATAAATTCAAGCCCAATTGTACGCAGTAAAACAGGAATGGAACAGTTCTGAAGTTCTGAACCCCAACTTAGTATAAGAGAACTATAAAGATGTAATGCTTCATAAAAATTATAAACAACAACAATAAGGACAAAGTTCAAAAGAACGAATGAAGCAGAACTGCAAAAATACTTGTTTTATTAATTATTATTATTATTATTATTATTATTATTATTATTATTATTATTATTATTATTATTATTATCTGGTCTTGTTGATGTGGATGAAAATGTTGGTGATGATGATGAGGAAGATTCACCTTTTGAATAAGCAACCATAGTAAAAAGCACCTTATGTTAACATTATTGTTATTATTTATACTTGGTTCTTTTGAGGATAATGGTGATGATGATGATGAAGATGATGATGATAATGATGATAAAGAAATTCACTTTTTAGATAAGCAGAAATAATAATAATTATTATTATAATTATAATAATATGAAAAAGTAGAAAAAGAAATGGGAAGGTGCACCACATGAAGCACTTACAGTGCATCTGGAAAGTTTCACTGGAAGAGCTTCACTTTTTCCATATTTTGTTATGGTGCAGTTTTATTCCAAAATAGATTAAATTCATTATTTTTCTCAAATTTCTACTAACAATATCCCATAATAACAATGTGAAAGAAGTTTGTTTAAAAAATCCTTGAAAATTTATAACAAATAAAAAATAAAAAAATCACAAATATTCACAGTCTTTGCTTTGGATCTGTGATGATCGCTAATGTTGAGCTATTTTATGAGTTGCTCAGTAGCTTCTAGTTTTATAACCACAAATGACTGTAGAAGACTGTAGAAAGAACATTACTTATGTTACGTAGTTCTCACTCTTCAGTGTTCTGTATTGTTGAAAGATTTATGATCACACTCTTGATGTCACCCAAATGAGGATGGGTTCCCCTTTTGAGTCTGGTTCCTCTCAGGGTTTCTTCCTCATAACATCTAAGGGAGTTTTTTCTTGCCACAGTCGCCACGGCTGCTCATCAGGGATAAATACACACACATCATTCACCTTAACTGTTAAATTCTGTAAAGCTGCTTTGAGACAATGTCTGTTGTGAAAAGCGTTATAGAAAGAAACTTGACTTGACTATGCCATGACTCATGACTGAGCTCAGGGGCATCCTGTTTCTACTGATCTTCCTTGAGATGTTTCCACAACATGATTGGAGACCTGTGGTAAATTCAGTTAATTAGACATGATTCGGGAAGACACACACTGATCAATATGAGGTCCCACAGTACATGTCAGAGCACAATCCAAGCCACAAAGGAATTGCCAGTAGTTCTTAGAGACAGGATTGTATCGAGGCACAGATCTGGGGAAGGGGACAGAAAAATTTCTGCAGCATTGACGGTCCAATATGGCATTCATAATCCGTAAAAGGAAGAAGTTTGGAACCACCAGGACTCTTCCAAGAGAGGGCCGCCCAGGCAAACTGAGTGATTGGGGGAGAAGAGCCTTAGTCAGGTAGGTGACCAAGAACAAAATGGTCATTCTGAAAGAGCTCAAGCATTTCTCCGAGCCACTCCTCAGTAAAAGGCACATGACAGCCCATCTCAGGTTTGCCAAAAGGCACCAGAAGGACTCTCAGACCATGAGAAAATTTGGCCTGACTGCCAAGTGTCATGTCTGGAGAAAACCAGGCACTGCTCATCACCTGGATAATACTATTCCTACATGGTGAAGCATGGTGGTGGCAGCATCATGCTGTGGGGATGTTTTTAAGCAGCAGGAACTAGAAGACTGGTCAGGAATGAGGGAAAGATGATGTGGCAATGTTTAGAGACATTCTTAATTAAACCTGCTCCAAAATGTTCTGAACCTCAGACTGGGGTGACGGTTCATCTTCCAACAGGACAACAACCCTAAACACACAGCCAAGATAAAAAAGGAATGGCTACAGAACAGCTCTGTGAATGTCCTCGAGTGGCCCAGCCAGAACCCCAACTGAACATATGAAATGAGATATGAAAACGGCTGTGCACCGATGCTCCTTATCCAACCTGATGGAGCTTGAGAGGTTCTGCAAAGATGAGTAGGAGAAACTGCTGAAAAATAGGTGTGCCATGCTTGTAGCTTCACACTCACAAAGACGAGGCTGGAATTGGTGCAAAAGGTGCTTCAACAAAGTATTGAGCAAAGGCTGTGAATACATATGTGCATGTGATTTCTTTTTCTTCATTCATTTTAAATACATTTTTTTCACATTGTCATTATGAGATATTGTTTGTAGAATTTTGAGGAAAATAACAAATTTAATCCATTTTGTAATAAGGCTGTGGAAATTGTGGAAAAAGTGCAGCATTGTAAATACTTTCCGGGTGCACTGTATTACTGCCTGATAAGAGAATTTATTTTGTTGTTTGTACCCACTGAAGGGGTAAGAGAGGTGCGAACATTAACTAATGACGTCAGTGGACAATGAAAAGACGTGTGTACTCCTGGCTGAGAGCAGTGTGGGTTTTTTTGTGGCAGTTTGCTGTGTGTTATCTGTGTGCAGTCAGGGCTCCCTGCAGTGTATTAGGTAAACGCAGAGACTCGGTGATGACGCAGGGCTGAAGCCAGGCTGACTCCGGATCACCTCGGCTCTGAGGGGTGGGATTTTCCTACTCTGTCTATAGTAAACCATCTGATTGTGCTTCGTCTCTTTGCTGGAGAGTCTTCAGTGCTGCTCATAATTACACAAGTTCTGTGATGCCTAATATTATAACATTTATTAATAAAAGAGATGACAGAATACCAGAATACCTGTAAAAGGGTGCTAACTGACTACACAAGGGTCATGAGTTCTAATCCAAGCACTTCCATGCCACCCCTGCTCAGCTCTTTAAACAACTCTCAACTGCTCACTTTTATAAATGAGATTGTAAGTGGCTCTGAATAAGGGCATCTGCCAAATGCCGTAAATGTAAACGTAAATTACCCACGGCACCATCTAGGTTATGTTGGGATCTTCATGATAATACAAATAATACATTATAGTGAAATTCTTCACATATCCTAGCGATGTTAGGAACCTGGGATCAGAGCCCAGAGTCAGCCATGATACAGCACCACTGGAGCAAAGAGGATGAGGGCCTTGCTCAAGGGCCCAAGAGTGGCAGCTCAGCGATTCCAGGGTTCGAAACCACAACCTTCCAATCAGTAAATGAGAGTCTTAACCACTGAGCTACTAAGCTATTTATTTCTATATTTACAGTATAGTTTATATATGTATTTTATAGAATTATATATAATTATTTCAATTAAATTATAGCAGAATATTATGTACATTTACATTTGCGGCATATGCCCTTATCCAGAGCGACTTGTAATCGAACCTGTGATCTTCTGCTCCAAAGCCCAATGCCTTAACCACTGAGCTCCCACCTCCTGTAAGTGTAGATATTATTGGAATTATAGTTTCTTGGTGTCAGAAGCTTCTAAAATAATTTTTACACAAAAAAGATTTATACAGAAAATATAGAATAATATATACAGAATTAACAGATTTTATATACAGATATGTTCACAGAATCGGAATCCTTTATTGATCCCACAGGGAAATTATTAGGTTGTATTTGCTCACAGCACAATTAAAGCAAAATAAAGTCAAATAAATCTAAAACAAAATGTACGTATTTGAATATATGTTTTATTATTCATATAATTTATTTTACAGATTCTGTACAATTCATGAATTTCCAATCTTACTGAAATATTCTGTATGAGTAGCAACAGTAACACAGATGACAGAAAAAAGTCAGACTACAATGATACAGTTATACAAGCTGTTGCTTGCACTAAAATTAGTGCACATACATTGCCTAAGACATTAACATTATAGAAGTATGGTAGTAGTGAATAGAACCTGTGGCAGTGAAGTCAGTGTAAGCACAGCAAACTCAGACCATCAGAAGCAGCTAGTTAAAGAACAAGATGTTTCTGCATGCAGGGTGCTTGTGCTGTGTTCCTCTAAGCTGTGTTTTCAGTAAACTGACACATTGCTTAGAAGAGATTTTTGTGTGGACGGGATGTGGGATGAATCAGGCAAGTCCAAAGAGAAGAAATGGGTAGAAAAGAGAGAGAGAGAGAGAGAGAGAGAGAGAGAGAGAGAGAGAGAGAGAGAGAGAGTTCACTCTTAGTGCCAGTCTCAAGCCCGGATTAATGGGGAAGGTTGTAATAGGAATGGCATCCAGCGTAAAAGGTGTCAAATCAAACATGTGGATCACGAATACGGATGATCCGCTGTGGCGACCCCTAATGGGAAACCCCCGAAAGAAAGTTTTTATTGTTACTTAAAAGTGTGTTCACAGTACAGTAGAAGTAGGGGCCCGGCAAGACTAGCTAAAGCAGCATCACTAAAAGGGAGAGATAGAAGGTAACACAGACATGATCTCTGGGATAAGAGACGGCCCACTAAAACGTGTTTTCTGCCTAGACTTCGAAGGCTGTTCCATTCCTTGTCATTTTGCTGTTTATTTATTTTATTTTTTTATTTATTTATTAGACTGTAGTCCTGAGTCAGTGTAGCAGACTGTTGACATTACCTACAGTGTACTACAATGACACAGGACTACAGTTTGCATCTGATCACCATCACTGCACCCCTCAACATCGTTTATCTGTAATAAATGGACATTCGGTGCAACTCAGATGAGGACGGGTTCCCTCATGAGTCTGGTTCCTCTCAAGGTTTCTTCCTCATGCCATCTCGGGGAGTTTTTCCTTGCTACAGTCACCACCGGCTCACTCATCAGGGACAAACTTACACTTATAAAGAACATATTCATTCTTTGTCACAGCATTATCTGTGTAAAGCTGCTTTAAGACAATATTTACTGTTAAAAACGCTACACAAATAAAAATGAATTGAATCGAATTGAATTAAAATATTTGCGCATGTCTAACCAGTTGTAGTTTTTATTGACTATTATGATTTTACTTTTGCTTAGTCGATGATTAGAGACAGTATGCCTATTGAATGACACAGCATTAAACATGTATAATTATATTTAAGCATAAAACTAACATTTTGTTTTATTATTTATTTTATGCAACATGTAGTGATAGAGGGAAGACATGCAGGTAGTTGGGTTAAAAGAGGCAGATGTAGAGGACAGGGGGGTATGGAGACAGATGATCCGCTGTAGTGACCCCTAATGGGAGCAGCCAAAAGAAGAAGAAGAAGAAGAAATAAAAGAAGAAGAAGAAGAAGAAGAGGAAAAGTAGAAGAAGAAGAAGAAGAAGAAGAAGAAGAAGAAGAAGAAGAAAAAGTAGAAGAAGAAGAAGAAGAAGAAGAAGAAGAAGAAGAAGAAGAAGAAGATTTAGTAATAGCTCTTCTCAACGAAGAACCAACATTTATACATAAAAAACAGGTGGTTTAAAAACTAATCTGTCTCCACTAGATGGCAGCATTGCTCTAGAAAAGGCTGCTTTCAGGGTCTTTCCACAACTTTCATGCTTGTACCTGGTCTTCAAGGCTACATGTACTGTATGAATAAATTGCAGGAATCACATGCTAGACTGCCTGCTGTTCTGATAAACTCTAAGCAGCATTCAGGAATTTGCTAGAGCTGCATCATACCCTGAGAAAGCCCTCTGAGCACCAGGAGTAAAATACCAGTTATGAACTTTGTAAAGAGAGAAATGATACTCACAAATTTCTACCATGTTCATGCTATGTCCATAGCAATAGACTTATTTAAAGAGAGTTCTCCCGGTCAGCGATGCACACTTGTATCAGTGCCCTTCTCCGTTATTATTCGACTTGCGAACACCTGGAAGGTATTAAAGAAGCAGTGAGCACTGCTGTTGTTCTATTAAATATGTGCAGGGAAAATACAATTATTGCTAAAGTGGAAACACACCGCACAGGGATTATGGGAGCTCTGGCGTTTTATGTTTTCTGACTGAATTTTGCATGACCTTGGGGCCACGGGGCTTAGCAGGGTGTCGGGGTTAAAGAAAGGAGGAAGGGTGTGTGAGCAGATGCTTTGTTGCTGCTTATTCCTCATTTCCTTGTTATCTTTCGAAGCTGGTTTGTGTGTTTGTCGCACTCTAAATGTGCATCTTTGCTAGTTTTGTCTTTTGAATTTTTACAAATATCACCAATATCATTTAGGATATATTTACAGACCATTAACGAGACCAGGAAACAGAAGGGATTCTGACTCGAGTCCTAGTATAATGCAAAATAAGCAAAATGTCATTTTCTATTTAGCACATTATACATTTCACCCTTATCATGAGCGACTTTTATTATCTCATTCATGCATTCATTTGACCAGTTGAGGGTTAAAGGCCTTGCTCAAGGGCACATCCGCAGCAACTTGCAAGTGGAGATGAGATTTAAACTCACTGATTCCTGATCAGAAGTCCAAAATCTTAACCAGTGAGCTACTTCTTCTTCACACACACACCTACATATATATATATATATATATATATAAACACAGATACCCAAGTAGACCAACACAAAGACACTAATGGACACACACATACACACACACACACACACACACACACACACACACACACACACACACACACACTACATAAACAAAAGTATTGAGACACCTTTCTTTTCTAGCCATATGTGGCTCTTTGCTCAAAAGTAAGAGGCACACAGTTGTATAGAACGTTTTTGGACGTGGAGCATGAAATTTCTCCTTCATTTGAACTACAAGACCCAAATATTCCAGCATGAAAATGCTCTTGTGCACAAATCCAGCTCCTTGAAAATAAGCTTTACATGGATTAAAATATTTCACCTTCTACACCTTTAAACCCTATTGAACACCTTTGGGATGAATGTGAATGCTAATGGCACCTCAGGCCTCCTTTCCTTCTCACCTACATCAGTACCTGACTTTACTAACTTCTTTGGGGATGAAGAAAAGCTCACAAACCTCCACAAAATCTAAAGGAACATCTTCCCAGAAAAGTGAAAGTTATTTATTATAGCATGTAATAGGGACTTAATGTGGAATAGGTCTTTTGACCTCAACAGAGAGAAAAACAAAGGCAAACTTGGGAAATAATGATTATATACAGTATATATACTGTGTGATGTAAGTGATAGCAGAAACGTTTCACGAAGATTCGGTAACATAAAATTTACCTATAAATGGATAAAAAATATCACAAATCAGTTTTTCATGAAAAACAAACAAAACAAAAACACTCATTGCCAAACTGATGTGGTATAAGTAGAATAAAACACTTTTTACTAAAATATGGTCAAAGTGATAGTGGAAATCGTGTGCCCTTAAAGTGGTTACATTTTTTTAAAGCATGGAGTATTGTTCATCAGTACATGAAGTAAATTGTACTCACTGGCCAAACTGCTGTGTCAGAGAAAAGGAACAGGAAAAGACTTTAGGATGTGCTTTAATAGAAAAGTGATTCATGGTAGATTATTTGTCTAAAACAGGAAGCCATGTTGCGTTTTATTCCTTGCATGAAACTTACGGTGCGTCGACAAACCTTTTGACTAGCGCTCAATCATAATATAAAAGAGCCCCTGTTTGTTTGCAGTTTTTCTCAGTTGCCATGTGTTTCTCAGATCAGAAATGAAATTCTCAAAACGTCTTGTTCAACCTCCATGTATTCACTTGTGCACATCATACTTACATTGTATTGTTGCTTTGATTGAATTGCGAATGCTTTGGTACATTCATTTAATTGATTGTGTACGAGTGTCTGCTGTTTCCTACATTATCAGTTGTTAATGTTCATGTTGGTAAAAAATATATTATACTGGTTTCATCTGGATAGTTTTAACCCCCAAAACATCTCAGTATCAGTTCATTGCACAAGTCAGTGAATGCAAAACTGTTAAACCGGTTGTCAGAATCAGGGATGAGGTTAGGGGTTAAAGTTAGTGGACAGGGAAGGGGGATTAAGGATAAGGGGTCAAAATGAGGGTGTGTCAGTTAGTGTAGGGCGTTTGGGTAATGGGTAAAGTTATGGGTTAGGAGTTAGGGGTTTGGATTAGAAGAGTTCAGGATTTGGGATTAGGTTTAGGAAATGTATTTGTTTTGGCCTCGTTCTTTTACCACATAAACCAAACTATATTCTCATAGTGCAGTTATGTGTAAAGCATCTCTACCTTGTACTCTATCTTACATCTTGGACAATTCCAATTCCATCTAAATTTTCTACACATATATTTGAACAGATAAATGGATTTGACCTAGACGTTTTTGGGCTCCCACAGTCTCTTGTCCATACGCTAGTAAAACCTCAGAACTCTGTCCCAACATCCATGTGTTTAAGCAATGCATGGACCCACATCTCCCAGCTTTCAGCACATTCTACCTGCTCCTTCCCAAGAGGCTTCTGGCACTGCCAAATTGATGTCTTCTGACAGCCGAGAATTATCCGGAAATGAACCCGGCCATCTGACACCCCCCTCTTCTCCAAGAACTGCCCCTGAAACACACATATACATACACATACTTACACGTCACACCATGCGTTGACTGATAAGACACATTGGCACATGGCAAACAAACAGTGGTGGGTGGGCTGTAAACCTCTGCCTCACTGTAACTACTGGGAAACACGTGTGGAGCATCCTGTCGAGGAAAATGAATTGAGATATAAGTAGTGATTGGAACGTTGACAGTTTTATATTTTGGATGTTCTTGTGCCAGAGGTGGGAAGTAACAAAGAACAATTACTTTGTTACTGTACTTAAGTAGATTTTTTGGTATCAGTATTTTACTTCACCATTTATTTTTCAGACAACTTTTTACTTTTACTCATTAAATTTTTACACAAATATCTGTACTTTTAAAAACAGGCTCGTTACTTTAGTTTCAATCCAATGATTTGGTGAAATGTCAATATGTTTTATTTTCACTTCGCGCCGATTTCAGCCCATCAACCGTTTTCCGCTTTCCATTGCATGTCTTTTTCAATCCACTGGTGTATAAAGAGTCCTGTCTCTCACTCACCACAGATGTGGACTAGTTTACAAAGCTAAGAATCAGTAGGCAGAAAGCAACAAGAAGTAAAGCTAACGTGGATGAGACAGAGGGAGTCAGTGATGTAAACATGACTGAGAACAGAGACTTTCCTGATCACCTGATCATCATCATCATCATCATCATCATCATCATCATCATCATCTTTTCTCTGCTTGTGTTCTCTATGTGGATGTTCAGCCTGGACACATTCATTAGGTAACAACATTTTTTATTCATTTATTTTGTATTTATATATATTAGGGCTGTCAAATTCAAACACACATTCTTTTTAACGACACATAATCAATTCAGCGTGCACTTTTGTTTTACTATTTTTATAAAAAATATAAATACATAAATAAATAACTAAATATAAAAGAGGCGAAATTAAAACCTTCCGCACAACATGCATTTATTTACGACGCCCTTTTTTTACTTAGATATAAAATAAATAAATAAACTACACCGAAAAATATTTTTAATCAGTAAAAATGTGTTTTATTTATGCGCCAAGTCTCAAATCAAACACCAAATCCGCCATGATTCACACAATTAAACCTCTGGGTGGCGTTTTGTGTTTTTTTCCTCATATTGGCAAAATAAACTTCAATTACTGACTTTTTTGATCGTACAGATAAAAACAATACATGATTTGCATCTGTAAAATGACTACTTTTATCTGTTTATTTATTATACTTCACAAACACATAAATAAAACAACCTGAATATCAGTGAACATTTACCTCACAGACATAATAAATATATGTATAAAAAGCTTGAAATAGGACAAACTTACCTAAAAAGAACATATGCACTTTTAATCACCACATTATCTGTGTAAAGCTGCTTTGAGACAATGTTCATTGAAAGCGCTATACATCGTATAAAAATATTCTCTGATTATGTAATCGATATGATTAGAGCGTGACACTAAAACAGTAGTAGTAATGACAACTTTTTACTTAAGTACATGTCACAGCCCAAACTTCTTTACCTTAACTTGAGTAAAAAAAGGAGCAGAGGAAGACGTCTACAGAGACAGCAGGGAAAGGAGAAGTGTAGGAGAGTGGAGGTTTGGGTTGGTACCTTAAATGTTGGTACTATGACTGGTAAAGTGAGAGAGAGTTAGCTGAGATGATGGAGAGGAGAAAAGTAGATATGTTTTCAGTAGACCAGCTGGAATGGGAGTAAGGCCAGAAACATTGGAGGGGGTTCAAACTGTTAGTTTGTGTTGTGTGTCACACTGAACATGGATAAAAGAAAGAAGTGTAGAAAATTGTCTGTGAATTTGAGAGAAAAAAATTGCGGAAAAACATGGACAATCTGTCCAAAGACCATCTCCAGAGATCTTGATGTTCCTGTGTTCACTGTGCGCAATATCATCAAGATGTTTACAGCCCATGGCACTGAAGCGAACCTCCCTGGATGTGGACGGAAAAGCAAAATGAATGAAAAATTGTTCGAATGGTGGATAAAAAACCCTGATTACTTCCAAACAAATTCAAGCTGATCTGCAGACACAGGGTGCAACAGTGTTGGCTCGCACTATCCATCACCATTTGATTGAAAAGGAAGGATGGTAGGAGACCCAGGAGGACACCACTGCTGACACAAAGGCATAAAAAAAGCAAAACTGGAGTTTGCCAAAACTTATGTGACATAACCACCAGAGATGAGACAAAAGTAGAGCTTTCTGGTGAAGGACATAGGGCACTGTTTACAGAAGAAAATGAGGCCTTTAAAGAAAAGAACACAGCCCCTACAGTCAAACATGGTAGAGCTTCAAAGATGTTCTGGTGTTGCTTTGCTGCTTCTGGCACTGGATGCCTTGACTGTGTGAATGGTATCACGAAATCTGTTGATTACCAAAGAATTTTGGGGTGCAACTTAGTGGCCAGTGTCAGAAAGCTGCGTCTCCACCAGAGGTCATGGGTCATCCAGCAGTGCAAAGAAACACACTTCAAAAAGCACTCAGAAATATATACATAAAGATCTTTTAAACGTGAAAATTTCATAAGATTTGTGTAAGGCACAATATATGTAAAAAAATATTAAATGTACAACACTACCAGGATAATACACAGTATATATACAGATGATAAACAGATATATACGATAAAACAAGATGTGCTATGAATTTATATTTATTTATAAGTCTTATTAGCAATCACTTAAACAACATCCTGTTTTAGGGTCACTACAGTAGATGGAAGGAGAATTTGGAAGAAGTACAGAGAAACAGAAGGTGCATCAGTAGCTGCATTTGCACCCTGAAGATATTTTTTCTAGAAGTGTCCAAGCCCTCTAGAACACAGGCGCATCACAAAACTAAGACTGTGTAAAATACTTATGTATAGTGTAATTAACAATGTAAAAAAAGCCCTCATTTGACTGTATTTTTAGCCCTCATTTGATTGTATTTTCTGTGATCACGATTCATAGCGAGGAGCCTTTCTGCTCTGAATATAACTATAAACTATAAACACATAAGAAGTAAAACGTAGCTTTTTATATTGATGTGGTTGAAGAGAATGAAACACCCCAGGGGACATGGTGTTATAGGAAAAATCAGGATGGAAACTATTTCACATTGTTGAATATTTCATAGCATGTAACAGCATTGTCCTGGTTTAATTCCTTACATATATAACAAACAAACAAGCAAACAAACAAACAGCACTTTTTACAAGTGTTATAAGCACAATTTAAGAGTGTTATAAGCAACAATACCAAACATACTAAGAGTTATTCATAAAGAAAAGCAAAGAAAAAACGATATAATAATAATAATAATAATAATAATAATAATAATAATAATAATAATAATAATAATAATAAATATTAACAACTGAAAAAAGTATCTGCACATCTCATTTCCATTTACAAAAAAAACAAAAGTTTAATAAAAATTTTTGCTTGACAGATTATTCATTCAATGATTTATACAATGAACTGATGCCCAGATGTTTCGGGGGTTAAAACTATTCAGGAAAAAAACAGTATAATATATTTTGATTAACAAGACATAAACAATTGATAATGTAGAAAAAAGCTGACACTTGTACACAATCAATTAAATGAATGTACCAAAGCATTCACAGTTTGATGAAAGCAATAAAAAAATTGGTTTTATGATGTGCACAAGTGACTACATGATGTGGAGGTTGAACAAGTAGATTTGAGAATTTCATTTCTGATCTGAGAAACGCTCCAACGCAACTGAGAAAAACTGTAACCCCCAAAACATCTGTGCATCAGTTCATTGCATAAGTCATTAAATGCAAAATGGTTAAACCAGTTGTCATCTGTCACTTACATTTTTATTAAACATTTTTTGTAAATGTGTCTGGAATTACCCTGCAACTTTGTATATCTGCTTCAAATGGACATTTGGTGCAACCCAGATGAGGATGGGTTCCCTCTTGAGTCTGGTTCCTCTCAAGGTTTCTTCCTTATGCCATCTCGGGGAGTTTTTCCTTGCCACAGTTGCTCATCAGGGACAAACTTACTTACAAAGAACATATTTACGTTTAATCACCACATTATCTGTGTAAAGCTGCTTTGAGACAATGTTCATTGTTAAAAGCGCTATACAAATAAAAATGAATTGAATTGAATTGAATTGAATTAATGAATTGTGCAGATGAATCTTGAATGTCACTAATGAAGGCATCAGTTAACGGCATCAGATCTGATCAACTAGTTTTCTAAAACAGGTCAAAGGTGAATCTTGTGAACTTATATTTGGCAACAGAGCAAAACACAGACTTACAATTTTCTGAAAATGGATGTAATGAACAGACACTATTATAGTACAGTAAAAGTATGAATCTGCTTGGTTGTAAGCCACTCTGGATAAGAGCATCTGCCAAAAGCTGTAAATGTAAATGAAATAATAACTAGCTACCACAATAATGTGAATGAACTGTACTAGTCACTGTAATTTGTGGGGGGTTGGGCTGCATGGATATGAGTTAGAGTTGCTGTATCCTTGTTGTAACTTTTGGTCCCTAGTATTTATTGTGTACAGACATGGGCACAATGTTTTCACACAACCTTGATGGGATGTATAACCATGACCTTTTTAGTATAGACAGTAGCATGTACACTTATAACATTGCAGAAAAACAATACACAACACACTTTAGATTTCACACAATCCCATACAATAAACTATACAATAGATTGTGTTGCCAAAACAACACAGGTTTCCAGGGTCCACTTCCTCCGAAAACCACCCAGAACCTCCACTGGCTCGCCTCCACACCATGACATCCAGCAAGTGTTATCCAATTACAGCGCACCTCTCATCTTTCATGAGTTTAAGCATCCATCATGGCTGAGAGTTGAGGGTACGCTGTGGACATATGGAAGACATAGGCTATAAAACTTCATTTTTCATCTCTCCTCGGCAGTAACAACCCAGATGTAGTGCTGATTTCCTAATAGGCCCCTTGTCGCTTGGCCTCTACTTTATATGCCACGTGGTCTCTCAGATCCTCATCAAAAATGGCCGACCAGAGTTAAAGCAATGAGTGTTGCTTTTTTTTGTATTGTATAATCCAAGCAATGTTGAAGAAACCAAAGTCACATCTATGAGCGCTTAAAAATAAACTAAACTGAAGGAGATTTTCAGAGAATTTTATAATTTACAGGGAGTTTGCTTCATAAATTATGACCCCTATTGAAAAAGATTTCAAAAATTATTTTGTGGACGGAAAAAACAGAGAAGTAGTAAAAAAAATGTTTGACTTATATATATATGGCAGTAATAGGTAAGGGTTTACACTGACTGGCAGACCTGCTGCTGGCTTCAGACTGTGAGGCTGGTGTGATGTACAGTTAGGATGCTATCGTCTGAAGGACGGATTAGCAATTTCCTGCCAAACAGCTCCAAATTTCATTGTGGCTGGCACCATCTCCTCCACACTCTCCATTTTTTTCCACTTGAAAATGAAACATGTATATTTTCCTTAGTACAGACAAAGGCCCTTAGTCAAAAAATAAATAAATAAATTGAAAAAATCACAATCCAGGTTGCTTTTTTGTCTTTAATAAACCTCTTGAAACATCTAAGATGGCTTTTTTTTTGAAGAGCTCCAGGCAGTTGAGCTTATACGACCTTATATGAAGGATTTATAAAGTGTTTATACAAACGCTGCGCTGACCAACACGGCCGAAATGAGCGGCGGATCTCGGGTTTCATGCCGCGTGGCTCGTTGAAGGAGAAGCCGATAACAGCTTGGCGAGCTGCAATTACGTTTTATTAATGATCCAAAAAGCCTCAGAGGAGCACTTTTCCGAGTGCACCTACGTGCTCTTGCCAAAACGCCATGCTGACCGGATTGTGACCATCTCGCTGCTGACTCCGGAAAGAAAGGAAAGAAACACATCGGTTTCGCTGTTGCCATGGGATCACTCTTCGGGAAAGCAAGCAGTGCTTTATGTGAGCCAATATAAAGTCAATTCTCCATGAAGTGCATAACCTCAGCCTCGGGTGGGTTTGTGGAGGGCCCCTGTTACCTGTGATTGCTTGGCTCGATAACAAGCAGTAGTTGTAAAATGTCTTCCAAGGGAGGAGCTGGACGCTTTTATATAAAGTCGTGTAAATACAACCCGAATTCCGGTTGTTTTTTAAATTTGAAATAAAGTGAAATCTAAAGACTTTCAAATCACATAAGCCAATATTTGATTCAGAATAGAACATAAAGAACAACAATGTTTTTTGTGCACTTTTATGCAAAAATTTGCTCATTTCAAATTTGATGCCTGCTACAGGTCTCAAAAAATTGTTTCATGTGATTTAAAAGTCTTTTAGTTTTCCACACCAATCTCAGAAAACTATTGCAATTTATACCTGCACATTCAAATATTTAGAATCAACATCAACACCACAATGTTACAGACAATATTTCGGTGTCAGAAAAGAGAACATTCTCCTGTTCTGTCACTAGAAACACATTTTTAATGGACGTTGTATCCCAGAGTTTTCCATTGTGATTCTTTCAGCTAAACATCTGTAATGTAATTGGTGTAAAGAGGGCAGTAAATAATTGCTTTAATAAAAGAAACACACTGTACAGTACATTAATAAATAACAATTCTCATTAAAATAATGTGTTCACTATATACACTATAGACAGAAATATGGGGACTTTTCCAGTCATATGTGGTTCTTAGAAATCACGTATGGCTGGAAACTAGGAGACCCAAAGCAATGCACAATGGCAGCTCCATGAAAATATGAGTTGGAGTGGAAGATCTCTTCCTATAGAGCTCCAAGCTTTTAAACATCTTTGGGATGAATTGTTCATGCTGACTGCACCCCAGGCCTCCTAACCTCACCTACATCAATACCTGACTTTCCTAACAGCCTTGTGGCTGAAAGAATCTTCACAAACTTTAGTGGAACATCTTCCTAGATGAGTGGAGCTTATTATAAGAGCAAATGGGGAATACATGTGGAAGATTATGATTGAGTGTCCACAAACTTTTGTCCATATTGTATAACTTATGTAGCATAACGCATGTTCACAACTTATTTTCTATACTTTTTTTTACCATTAGCATATTTTTAGTGCAATAAAACTAGTGTTTTGCTGCCTCAAATATCCAAGGTTCCCTGGTTTGATCCCGAGTTTGGGTTAATTTTAAGAAGTTTCAATGTTCTTTGCAAGTCTGTGTGGGTTTCTTCCAGGTTGTCTGGTTTCCTCCTGCCTTCAAATCATCCAAGCAAAAAGACTGGGTACATTAAATTAAATCCACGTCTACTTTGGCTAGTCAAAATGTTAGCAAAGTAAAATAGCTAGCATATTAACATGGAAGCAGCCATGGGGAAAGCCAAGATTTGTACCACCTTCCATTAGTATATCTTCTCTAACTGGTATTACTTTTTTTATCCTTATGTGGAATGTATGTGTATGTGTTTCTGAATGCATATCTATGTACATTTTATTATTAGCAGTTAAAGGGGAGTTGGAAAAATTGTTTAATTTGTTTCTGCATTTGGATCTTCCCATTGAGCCTGTAGGTATTGGGGAAAAAAAGTTTTTAGCATGCCATGATGGTTGGGTGTGCCTCCAGCAGTTCACCATCTGCCCTAACAAACACACTCTGACGTGGCAGACAGGTGGGGAAAGCCAGGGCTCGTAACAAGGCTAGAAAGGATATTTATGCAGTAAAGGTGCTGATGGATTTGGGATTCTGCCCTTGTCCTTGCCCATGTGTACCTGCCATCACTCTTACACAGCAGCTTCCAACAATAAATACGACCAGCTCCTTACTGTTTACTTTGGTGTCATGCAAAGATCACTTTATAACATCTTGAGATAGAGAATTATAACTGTGCACCAGAGAAGCCCAGCTGTGGTCCTGTACATCTGGAGACCAGCACAGTGTGGAAGTTTTCCAGCTGAAGAAAAAAAATGGCTCAAGTGCGTTATTAGCAAATAAAATAATGTTTTTAATTTAATTTAATTAAGAAAAAAGAAATATTTGCCATGTATACCTTTTTTAAACAAGAAATTTTTTTTTTTTCTTCTTCTTCTCATATCTAGTGCATAGACAATATATACAATTCAATGCTAATACAAAATAAATAAATGTATTTTAGACACCATATAAATGCAGCAAATCAACTAGCAAATCAACTAGCAAATCTGACAGCAGGTTAGCTTCATAATATTTGATTCATTTCAGGAATACAAATATTAGTATCCAGATTCAAACAGCATAAATGCATTAATGATTCACTTAATCCCCCCCAAAAAACGCTTTATTAGTGTGCAGCATACCAACATGGTACATGCAGCATGAACAGTGAAATTAATAACAGCTTTATTAGCATGTACTTGTGAAGGTTTTCAGCCATCTGGCCATTTGGATGTTAGTCAGTATTAAATAAAGATAATCTCAATCCTAAATATTTGTCAGAATGGGAAAAAAGCACAAAAATACACACAGCCAGCAACTAAGTATACATGTTTTGTCCTACATGTCTTTCATGCTTGCTAGTGAGTAGGTCTAAAAACATCTTAAATTCAAATCCAGCACAAAAGGTCATAAAAGTCTGCAGTAACACTGAGTAAACTCAATGTGAAAAAAAATATTTTTTTCCAACAGCTTGCATTTTATTTAGCAAGTACTACAGACTTTGTGCTGTATTCTGATTTTACAAAATGAGCATGGGCTCATGGTGGCTTCTGTGAGGCCATATTGGCTCAGCACAGACAGACCACTGAGAAATCACAGGCCGTACGTATCAGGATCTTGAAGGTTGTGATCTGGTTGGGTTCTGCACATCGATGTACTTTAAAAAAAAAAGTGTTTAAAGCAGACACAGTGAACAAAAGGAAGTCCCTGGAACAAAAATGCTAACAAAATATGTTCTTTTGTCGATGTACTTGTTTTGATGTTAAAGTAGTTTTTAATGCATTGAGGAAGTAAGAGAAACGGTCTGTGATTGGACACAGGGGCAGTTAAAATTCAAAATTCCTTAGACAAAACCCTCAATTAACAGTACAAGGCAAGAAATAAGTGGGGATTCTGTGCCACCCAGATGAGGATGACTCTGGTTCCTTTCAAGGTTTTTTCCTCCTGCCATTTCAGGTAGTTTTTCCTTGCCACATTTGCCACTGGCTCATTCATTAGGGATTATAATTATGAGGACCAAACTTATAGGCACGAAACTTAAAATCTTATTTATCTTTATAAAGCTGCTTTTAGACAATGTTGTTTGTTAAAAGCACTCTACAAATAAAAATACATTTAATTAATTTCATATAGTCTTCTATCATTGATCCCTTATTGGTAAAAGAGACAAAATGATGTATTGCAGCTTCTATGGAATGTTATTATCAGTTCAGCCCCCAGTGCCTCACAACAGGGCAGAGATGTGAAAAGTACCTAAAAATCCTACTTGAGTAACAAGATAGATCCCTGAATGCAAAACTTACTCCATGAGTCAAAGTTCAAAGTCAACAATTCCATTATGACTTGAGTAAAAGTTTTCGAGTATCTGGTTTTAACAGTACATGAGAATTTGACTCATATAGAACGTAGGTTTAAAGATGCATTGGTCCTTAACACTTTAGTGAAAAGCCAAAAACAGTTAATTCGTGAGGTTTCATGTCCTAAAATATAATCTTTTATAAAAGGATCTTCAATTGACAAAAAATTACAGTATTATGTGACTAAGTAGAACCATTAATATTCAATGGAGAAATTAACATTTAGATAAAGTAAAAAACCAAAAATTCAGAGCTGACTGTGATTTGATGCAGCTTTCAGAGAGAGGCAGTATTTTTATTCAACTTCAACAAAAGCTGGTTCTCAAAGTTTTATGGAATTTATACGAGAGATTTTTGGACTGAAAATGAGGCCAACGGTGCTAAAAAGTTATTCAGATGTGGGTTGGGAAGTGTTAGCCTTAATAACATCTTTAACCGAGGTGCAAAATGTAATTGGTACCACTCATTGTTAATTAAAATAGAGTGGAGTAAGAATTACATCTACTGAATCATAAATGTAGTTGAGTAGAAAGTTACAACTAGAAAGTAGGAAAAAATTACATAAGTAGCGTAACAAAGTACATTTACTCAAATACTTTGCACCACTGCAACAGAGAGTTCAGGGTGAGAAAATAAAGGTGCTTTTTTATATTTGTCAAACTTATTTTACAGCACAGTGAAATTCTTTCTTTGCATATCCCAATGATGTTAGGAAGCAGGGGTCAGAGTTCAGGGTTGGTAATAATACAGAATTCATGAAGCATTGATTGTTAAGGTCTTTGCTCATGGACCCTGAAATTGGCAGCTTTATCAGTATTCAAGAGTCTTAACCACTGAGCTACCACCTCTCCCAACCTGTTATATGCCTAAAAGAAGGCAGCACAAAACATTTTTTATTTTGATTTCTCTGTGTGAGAAAAGAGAAAGAGTGAGACAGGTGAGATGAGATGGATGGTGGTCAAACAAAAAGCTGGAAGTGTCTGCACGGTGTCATTGAAATGCAATACAATGCGTCGGGCAGCCAAGATAAATGCACAGTGAAACCCCCAGGATGGACGGTGGCTCGTTGCTTTTGTGAACTTGGCCATTGGCCGAAGCCAGAAAAAGGCCCAGCAACGAAAACAAATGTCAAAGCGTTCCTCTTGTTGTAAGCCAATGATGTAACCGGAGAAGGCTTTATGAAGTGCTTGCTGACAGTAAGACATCCATTAATGCTCGAACACTCCACACGACGACGAAGCAGCTCACTTAAAATGTGCTACATCAGAGTGGGAGCAGCCGATTTGTAAGTTCAAGCCGTTTGAACTGAGAAGAATGGGCAGATGTGTGTATAATCGCCATTTATTCATGCAGGAGGGTTTTTTTATATCGTAGCATAGCAAGTTTACCTTGATTAGACCTTCAGCTGCAGTTGAATCTGGGAATAGACATTCCACAATTTTTATACTAGTGATTGCTGGCATCCACAACTTTAAGCCAAGTCCACTCCGTGCAATTTTTTTCTCTCTACCATCCCGATCTTTCATTCTCTACCCATCCTGAGGTTGCACCAGCTCCAGTTCTGTTCTACCGCATGAAGATTATGGACCTTTAGAGAGCAGATACTGACCCCAAACATCCCGAAGCATCTAGAGACCATTTGGATCCCACTTCATGAAGAGTTTTGATATTGGACTTTTTTTAACATTTAAAAGCTCTGCCATGGAGAAGCTGATGCTGGATTTATGATGATCTCAAATGTTGAGCTGTTTTATAAGTTGCTCAGTAGCTCCTGGTTCCACAACATTAACTGACTGTATGAGACTACAGAAAGGACATTACTCATAATCTCACACTCCGGTGCTCACTGGAGTTCTCACTCTCTGGTGTTTTGTGTTGTTTTTTAAGATTTATAATCACACTCCTAATAGCACCCAAATGAGGTGCCCTTCTGAGCCTTTTAAGGTTTCTTCTTCATACCATCTAAGGGAGTTTTTCCTTGCCAAAGTCACCCCAGGCTGCTCATCAGGGATAAAAACACATCGATCCCTTTAATGCTTAAGTTCTGCAAAGCTGCTTTGAGACAATGTGAAACAAGCTATAGAAATAAACTTGAAACTTGAAATGATTTCGTCATTGGAGACAAATTTTGAAAACCTGAACAGATTTCTACTTTTACAGCATTTGGCAGACACTTTCATCCAGAGGGTTCTTTTGCTATATTAGAATTTATTTGTATTTATTACAAATTGTCTAAAAAATGCAAACTGTTGCAGTTCACAAGTGGTAATAAAAGATGTTAAAAAACGATAAGCAATTTTCTGTTTTGCATTTCTTCCCCCTAACTGTACTGAAATTGACTGTGACTTAAAAACCGAGGTATGTACCGAACCGTAAATTATGACAATCAGGATCCTTTAATATGACATGCATATCATGTTCCTATAGTCCGACAAGCAACAATCGCAAAGGAATATATAAAAAATTGCTTAAAAATATTAAAAAAACAATACAGCAATTTTTTACACATTCATACCTGCAGGATTGTTTACAAGAAGGAACATGAATGAAGTCAAAATGAAACTGGGTAGAACATAGAAATAATTAAAAGCAAAATGTGGATCAACACTATTCACTCCACCACAATTTCACAATACAGTGCCAAGCTAATTCAAATAGCCTCAAAATCCAAAAGGACAAACCAATTTTTGAGACGAGAGCCAGACCCTATAAGACGTATTTGTATTATCATTATTTTTAGGACTTATCCAAGATTCGTCCTACTCCAGAACACAGAAGTCCAGGCTGACATGGAGAAAAAAAACAGGAACAAATCCGCAGTTGTTCTCCAACTAGGTAGGCTGGAGTTAACAACCTGAAACTAACATAACCACAAAGGACTAGGGCTGGGATTAAACACATATGAAGCTTTGTGAACACAATACAAACAAAGACATGTACACACAGATTGAGGCAACACCAGAGCAAGACCACAGGTGGAAGCAATATTCAACAAGTCTGGCAAAGAAAGTAAGGGGGGGAAAAATCATACAAACAAGATGCAGAAATACAGTGTTGGTTTATATTCTCTATTAAATTTCAAACCACGTTGGTGAAATATTTTCCTTGCGGTTATATAAGTGATGTCATAAAGGAGGACATGTGCAAGGTAATTTAATTTTTTTCTTAAAATGAATCAAATTAGCTTTATATTGCTACAAAAAAGGAGACGGCTAAGCTTGGGCTAAGCTCAAGCTCAGAGTGCTGAGGAGACACCTAGCACATAACGCCATTGCAAACAGGAGCAAAGGGGATTGCATTTGCAATCGACTGCGGAAAAAAGAGATGTTAAATATACGACTTGATAGATGTCCCTATGCGTTCTTTCCAGAATTTATCCAGCTAGTAAAATCGCGAAGGTTCCCTGGGACTATTGGGATGGAAGCTTACAAACGTACTTTTTTCAGCCTTAGGTGGTAATGAGCCACGAGAGAACGTTTAATATTTGGGAAAGGAGAATTCTTGTATTGTAGCATATCGCACGGCCCGTCGATGTCTCCCAGGTGGAAGATTTCACGCCTGTCTAGTGGGGACTTCGAACTTGGTCTCTTCTTCGGCAGCTACTGGCTCAGCCCTGAGATCAAGAGACGCCTGGGATACATGTTCCGATGCTTTACCATATGTGCCCCCACTGGCCACCCCAATAAACCATACTGTAAAAATTAGTAGGGCATAACGGTGGCCAACACAGCATGGGGAAAAGGGTTTTGTTTCTTTTTCTTATGTTTGTTCTTTCTTTTTTTTTGTTTTTCGTGCATTCAGCACCCAGAAATCATTTCTCTGTATAGATTGAGACCCATAATTTTTCAAGTTTCCTCTCCAAGCAGTGATTCTGACACTAACATGAACATGGTCTTAATACATTAATCACTCCTAAACCATGATAATATGTCATACAGATGATATATTTCATTCATTTGTCATTTCATATTTCCCTGAGCTAAATTTACTGTCAAGTACAAGCACAGAGACAATGCATTGAAAAGAATATGATGCATCTCAGTAAAGCAGATAGAAATAAAGCAATTCATTGGTGCAGTAGGTTGAGGTGGGGGTAGAAGTACGATACATACAATGGGATGCAATACATGCATAAAGTAAATGTAGATCTGGATGCAGTAGATATTCATGCAGGAGATGATTATCCAGATTTTTTGTTTTCTACTTCCTGAGCGTACAAATGCATCTGAGTCTGAGCTTTCTATCAATTGTGTGTATTCTCTGCTTGCATCTAGACTCCTTAGCTTTTACTGTACTAACACCTCATCTATTATGCTAGTTAGATAACAGAACTAAATTCTGGCTAATAAAGGACACATTTGCAAGCTACAGTATCTCATATATGCATTAACTTTCTTCTGCCTCATGTTAATAAACTCCATTCTGTATTTATTACCCCCAAAACACATAATGTGTAGGCAACTTTCCATTTCTAGTCACCAGTAATGGAGCAAAATCTCACACAGCTTTCCCAAGTGTGGTTTAAAGCTTTTTTTTTTCAGAGAATTGAGATCGGAGCCAGGCAGCTTAGAGATTTAAGTAATGGAAGGATAACATTGGTGTTGCGACGCCAAGGCACTGTTTAGAAGTTGTAGCCTCATCCCTTGACCTTTCTTTTTTACCTCACTAGGGATGACCCAATGTTTGGAGTAACAGTATGGGACATTATGAGCTAAGGCATGTTTGGTTTTAGTTCCTCCTACGACTCCCAGGCCAACTGGGAGGTTTAGCGAGGGCAAGAAAGCAGACTCTTTGGAGGGGGGCAGATTATTTGTATGATTAGCAACTCTGCACTCGTACTAAGATTCAGTAGTGTACTAGACCATGGCACGAATTATAGCACATCTGATGTAAATCTATAAAACATAGGGTAAACATTTATCTTCATTAATTTACCCGACCAAAAACAACACACAGACGAGGGTTTAACTGAGCCACAGCATTCAAGCTTCCTTCACAGAACTGCTAAGTATGTTGAAAATCCCATGACTTTATTGTGTCTAATAGAATTTTGGTGGAGCGAAATGTATTGTTTAGTCTGGTGCGCTTTTGGCTGGCTTGGGATTTAGGCAGCAACCTTTTTTTTGTTGTGGTTTGTCCGAAATATTCTTCCATCCCTCTGCACTGCTGCACTTTCACTTAAGCCCTCTACTACGACTCTTTAAGTCGAGTGAATTTTTAAGATGGAGTCAGCCCACTGGCATTACCCAAGGGGCACTGGTCAGTTTCAGACAATAGCTTTCACCACATGCTTCAAGGGTTTTTTTTTCCTTCTCTCTCTCTCTCTCTCTCTCTCTCTCTCTCTCTCTCTCTCTCTCTCTGGCCTAATAGCTCCTTCAATAGGTGAAATTCTCAAAAGGCAAGAAGAGTAAGCGAGATTCCTTCTCAGACATCTGCTGCAGTTTTCCTTGGCAGCAGGTTCTGGCTGGACATTCCATCATTGTTATTTCTTTGTTCAGCTCTTCAGAGAGAAAATAAAGATATTACAGGCTTTGTCTACCCAGGCAGCAAGGCTAATAGCAGCCTGCTGGTTCCTGGGTTCCTGTCTGAATAAAATACATTGCGCACTCACTACAAATGAAAAACAATCATTCCTGTTATGCAAGAGGTCTGTAATCTGGTATTTCTTTTTTTTTTAATAACATCTTCCTACCAATACAGAGTGTTTGACTTGCCTTTTTGTTAAGCATCGAAAAGGTTGTTGGAACCGAAAGTAAACAGTAGCCTCCAAGTTATCCTGTTTCCCTGATTTTTACCAAAACACTTTGTTGGTTCATTCAGTGTGACTTCAATCTGAGACAAGCCACTGAAAGTTCACAGTTTTAACCTGAGAGAGAAATGATTTAAGTCTCACGCATGCACACACACACACACACACACACACACACACACACACACACACACACACACACACACAAACACTAGACTCAAATTTTGTCTTCATATTACACTTATGGTATATATTGATGACTTTTTACAGACCGTCTGTAAATGTGAGTTATTAATTTCAACCGTTTGGATTGAATTTGTAGAGCAATTTTTAACAATGGACATACTTTTAAAGCCAATAAAAGAATGTTCCATATAATTGTAAGTTTGTACATAATGAGCAAGCCAGTGGAGACTGTGGCAAGAAAAAAACCCTTAACAAGCATGAGGAAGAAACATTAAGAAGAACCAGACTCAAAAGAGAAAACATCCTCATCACCAAATTTCCCTTTTAATACGGTGTGCTGTTCAGTGATAGATGCTAAAATGCTGTTCCTGAGCCATTGTAACAGATTGTCAGTATTACTGGGAAAGTGATAACTCAGTGGTTAAGTCTTTGGGTTCTCTTCCATTTTTGGGGCTCTTGAGCAAGGGTCTTAACCCCTCTGTGCTCCAGGGGTGCTGTATCATGGCTGATCCTGTGCTTAGACACAAGTTTCCTTATATTGTTAGGATATAGCTTGAAGGGTTAAGGCCCTTGCTCAAGGGCCCCAAGAGTGGCAGTTTGGCATTACTGAGGCTTTAACCCACAACTTTCTGATCAGGAACCCAAAGCCTTAACTACTGAGTTATCACTTTCCCAGTAATACTGAAAATCTGTTACAATGGCACAGTACCACAGGTTTCATTGTTCTATAATGTACACCTTTTTATTCATTGCAGTCCAAATCCATCCTTGAAGCTCTTTGACAATCAAAATGTACTTAATATCTTTTCTGCATTTTCTGTAAATATGTAGTTGGTCAGATTACACCCCAGAGGTCTATCCGACCCCTATTTCTAAGGCTACCCATGCAATATATTGAAAATTACAGCGCAAATTCAAAATTTACACAAGCAATTAAACAATGATCATCATGGAAAACAATGGAAATACACTAAACTGACCCAGGGACAGCAGTGTTGCTGAAATCACAAATAATCAACCAGCTGAAAATATGCACACACATGCACACACACACACACACACACACACACACACACACACACACACACACACACATGCATTATAATAACACTGGATATTCTGGCCTACTTCACATTTATGTTTTACAATGACGTCACATACCGTCTGTAAATGTGAGCTCTTAAATTCAAAGTTTTAGATCTAAATATATTTTCTGTATATCTATTTCTTTATCATCCCTTTATCTATCTATCTATCTATCTATCTATCTATCTATCTATCTATCTATCTATCTATCTATCTATCTATCTATCTATCTATCTATCTATCTATCTATCTATCTATCTATCTATATCTCCATATTCATCTGCACTTGTCAATTTGCACAATTGCAACTGTTTGCACTTTTGGTAGATAAATTGCATTTCATTGCTGTACTATGCAATGACAATAAAGTTCTATCTATCTATAATAGGACAAAACATGGGGCTGAAAATCTTTAATAGCAATACTTTATAATGGGTTGTTGAGTGTATTTTATAAAATGGTAAAGTAAAAACAGATACAAGGTTGTAACTTTTTTATTTTCTCTCCTCAATGGATTTTTTTGTTTATTAAGCTAAAATCCAGACAACTTGCCTACTTGTAGCTAATGAGGGATAATGTTAATACATGGCAGGCTCAAGATGGCCTGAGGACATCAATATATCAAGTCTGAAACTGCGAGTTGTGATTACACTGATTACACTGTTCACATTATTGTTTGCAGTGATGTTTACATTTACCGCATTCGATAGACGCACTTTTCCAGAGCGACTTGTATGGAGCAGCTATGGGGTTAGGTGCCTTGCTCAAGGGCTCTAGAATGGCATCTTGATGTGGCTGGGATTTAAACTCACGACCTTTAGATCCAAAGATATCCAAAGATAAAATTTCATATGCATTATATTACTTTACTTTTTCAATATAAAACAATTTGGATATAAGCAGGATCTAATCTAAACTATCGAGTGTTAAGGGTTGTGTGGACGTCCTGAGCTGCTGTTTGAATTCAGAGGTAGCTCGCCTTCAGGCAGCCTGTTTTCACTAATCGACTTTCACATCACTGGAAAACTTCAGACTCTGCTCCTGCTTGGCTGCCAACAGAAAGCATGATTATTAGCCCTCCTGGAACCGTATAGTTTCTGCTGTAGAGACCAAAGCTGCCAGGTCACCGCGTGAGCGCCACAAATTTAAACGATGGCCCCTCTGGCTAAAGTCAGAAGCGCACGCTTATGCTAGTGTTATAAGCGTTTACGTAAACCAGAAGTGAGCAGAACTTTATTAGAGGCATTAAGCATGTTATCAACTGTGGGGTCAGACTCTGGAGGTCAACGGCAGTGTAACTGAGAAAAACGTAAAAGTGTGATTGGTTTGCCATATCAAGCTCGATTACTTGCACAGATATTCTCACTTCAAGATGTTTTTAGGAAAACTATGCTCTGTAGGCTTTGTGGATTGCATTTGAAGGCTATCATGTTAGAAAAAACACAAAAACAATTCCAAACTTTTTACCAGCCACTTTAAATACACCGAATCTTAGGGTGTTTTCACATATAGCTTGTTTTAAAAGAACCAAACTCTGTTCACAGAGTTCACTGTTCAAAGTCTGTTTTAATGGGTTGAGAAGAGTAGTCATTTAATGTAACCATCTTCCCAAAGTGCACAACTGGAAACCCTGGAACCCCACAACCCCACAACCCCACAACCAGCCACGGTGAAAAGTTTTTTCTGTTGTTACAGCAGTAAGGTAACCTGGCTGCAGGTACACATGACAAAATAAAACGCAAAGCGGACTGGAATCTCAATGCTTTCGCGTATCACGAAGATATAGAACCACAAACAAACTCGCTTTTGGGTCCTTTAAGGGGGTCTGAGATCACATGGTGTGTTCTCATATACACGCTGAACCACTTTCGAAAGGGTTAAACGAACTAGGAGTAAAACACCCTTAGTGACATCACCACAGAGTGGAGTCAATTATACACACTTTCACTCTGGTTCATTTAGAATTTTACCACCTGGATTGAAGGATGTTTGTATTAGAAAATGTATGATTTAAATTCCGAACACTATGTTGCTCTGCAAATATATTATTTAATATCTAGTTACATTTCATAATATCCTTCCACAAATAGCCATTAGAGAGCACTGTAGCTCCACTGCAGCGGCTCGGTTGAAACCCGCAGTCCAAGAAGAAATCCTCCGGGGGGAATTGAGTCTTAGTGCGTCCAGTACAGGAAGAAGGGAATTAGAATGAGTAATTAAAACGTATTGACACCATATGTACTCGGCCTCTCCCTGCCTTTGGCTTCTGTGAAGGTGTTTAACCCGTAATTAGAGACAGACCGAGTGCAGACTGATTATATAACTGCTCACACACACACACACACACACACACACACACACACACACACACACCACACAGAACCAATTTCTTATCCAACACAATAGATACGCAACATTACATCTGGATCATCATGTACTGTATATTTATTTACCACCACCTGCACAACAGTTTGTGTCGTAATTCGACACAGCAGTCCAAACGGCTTGGCCGCCGGGTGTTTCGCTCCAGTATAGGTTTTTATTAAACCGGTTCTGATTTGTTATTTCAGTATAAATCGTATCAATTTCATCAATAAATTTCATCACGTGTGTGTATTCGTCCAAGAGAGACCTCAGTATACCACCATGTGACTGACAAAAGTTTAGATGTGACCAAGACTGTGTGGCGCTGTGTGATGATGTCATCACTTATCCACTGGGAGAATGAGATCAGCAAAACAAGCTGCCAATGGGTGATAAGGGACCCTTTAATAAACATGGTAATCATTAAACATGACCCAAATCAACGACCAAAACATGATTTAGACGTTTTACGGGGAAGCAAAATCTTGACCCGTCGAGTCAGTTGGCATTTCCACCAGGGCTTTTCAGGGGCCGGGCGGTCAGAGGGACGTATTTGGCACACGGAACATAACGGCTTGTACAAATACTAAAAACAGCTGGTGTGAGTTGTAGACAGATATACGGCAAGATTATTTGACCCTGGGACTTGTTTATGAAAGTCAGACAAAATAAGCGGAGGAGGAGGCGAGCATAATCTCTCAGTCCACTGGGAGCAGCTGTGCAGTTTTACTCACCGTCAGTGGTATCGCTAGCCCAGGGCTGGGCTTTTTTAAAATGCTGCTGACCCACCAGTTTATGTACAAAATATAGCACAAGGTTTAAATCCGTTTCCCAGGAATGTGATGCGAAAACCCGAGAATCAACACCTGACAATATTTTCATAGTTTATATCTAGAGTTCTTGACTAGAGTTGAAGAACATGCACTCAATTATTTCCACTTTAAATGCAAAATGACAATGTAAGTGGCTCATTTAAGTTTCATTGCTGATAGCTCAAAGCTGGAAAACTCAGTTACAAGAGTCACCCAACTTTTATGCTGTCAGCATGTGCACTACAAAGGGTCGGATAACCCAGGTGTCCTCGCAGCTGCAACCCTGTTGTGTCCTTTGGTTCACCTTGGTTGAATTGAGAGTTCATTACTCCCATGAAATTGCATGAAACGGTCAGTTTGGCTTTATGTTTGGGTAATTTCTTGAGGTCACTTCAAGAAACTTTTGGGTCTGATCGATCAGACATCACATGATCATGCTGCGCTGTCACTTTCACATATTTCACATGAGGTGCATTTAGCAGGGTGGACGAAGTACACAAAACATAATATTACTCCAGAAAAAAAGTGCTTGTTTTAAACTTTCACTTGAGTAAAAGTACAAAAGTATTTGTATCGAAATTTCCCTAAGTATTCAAGTAGTATGATTTATTATGACTATAATGTCTTATTATAATTTTTATCACAAGACTCTTTACTTAATCAACTCAGTTTATGTGAAAAGACTCTACTGTTACTCTCAGCACACTGATCTATTAATAGAATGATATTAATGAGTCAAACACTGATTAATATCTAATACATTTTTATGAACCCAGAACATTCTTTTCGACAACTTCATATAAATTGTGTAAATAAGGCAACAGGGCTGTGGCGAGTTAAAGTGAGGAGATTCTTCCATCATTTATTCCTCTCTAAATGTTCTGCTTGATGTTAATCTGACACTGAAATGTATGTTATGCTAAGTAGATACCACTAACCGGCAATAGTGGTTCGAGCTTGAATGAGGCTCTGGATGAACCATGCAATGATCCAACGTTTTCCCCGTTGATTAGTTTTTGCTTTAAAAAGCTCCTTTCTGCTTCAGCTACCGTCACTGGAAGAGTAAGACATGTTCTCAGAGCAGTCCACAAATTTAGATACATTTCACCCTAAATGCATTTATTGCGAATTAAATTCACGTCATAGTGCACAATTTATTAAACTCTCAGAACCAAGAACCAAACAACTCCTTGGCTAATTGTAGCCATCAAATGCATACAACATCAATATCCTTATATGTCTTTTAAATTAGTCTTTTAAGCTCCACTAGAGAGTCTACTTACTGACCTCAGGACCTGATCAACACAATCACAGAAAAACTTTATGACATCGCCTCAATTAAAGGTAACCAAATTAATAATTGTTACTAGTTTAACTACAATCCAACTAGACTAGTTACAGTAGGCTATGAATGTTTTGTAGCTACACACATAATGATAAACTACATACTATAAATTATAATTTTATGAAGCTAAAAGAAATATTATTGCTGTATGCATAAAAGCATAGTAGACAACACAGCATAACCTAAGTGATATACAGATTTTAGCCTATTTATTTAAATGCATTAGCGTATACTTTCCTCATAACGAGATGAAACAGTCAACAGTCAATGAAACGTAAGTCTCGACCAGGTTTATTGACCGTGACATGATATAAATGACGCAACAGTGCAAATGAGCGGTAAAAACAAAACTACTCAGACATAAAAAATAATAATCTACAACATACTGTGAAAGCATTTTTTATCAATTCACATTTGTTTTATTGTTTACTGTTCCAAGTCTTAAATCAAGCACCAAAAATCGCCATGATGCACACATCTGGCAATTAAATCCATCCGTGTGGAAACATAGCATTTTTTTTTTGTTGTTGTCCTGCTGATTTACATAATTTAAACAACCATAATTACTTTAAAACAATTACAAGAACATTTTGTCTTCATGCTCTAGGTTAAGTATGTTTTTGTTTTTATAATAATAAACATATATTTGCATAAAGCATCAAAATTTGTCCATGCCCATGTTGATTAGAGTATTAAAAGTATTTATATAAGGTACATTTAGAACAGCACACTTGCAGAATTTGGACATTCTGACATCACTTACTTGTCTCAAGTTGTGTGATCCCCTTCAATTACCCCACTGCCCTGTCATCACCGCCCGATCTTCTGATCTTCCTCACTCGCAGCTGCTGTTGGCTTATTGCTTATTGCACAGGTGGGAAAGCTTTACTGCAGGTGTTACCTTTAGGCAGGAGATACAAGTTCAGGCCAGTCTAAAAACAGCTGAGGTGCCATAAATACAGACACTATCATATGTGCAGATCTGTGAAAATGTAAGACGATTGGTGAATTTATTCAGCAGAGTGATTTTTTATAAAAAAATAAATCATTTGCACTCCAATGCTACTTGCCTTATATCGCATTCTTTCATTGTTTCCTATGATGCCTTACTGTTACTGCCTCACACTGTTGGACAAATCACCTCATTTTACTTTGTTGCCTTTTTTGCAATGTTATGGTCAATATACACATACCTCATTTCAAATAATGCCATTATTCACCAAACTTCACATTTGTGCTGTATTATTTATCATATACTGCACCTTCTTCCATATTCTTACACAACAGCACTGAGCTGGTCGCTGCACCTGTACTGTAACTCATAGTTTGCACCCCTATAATATGTTATTGTACATACATATGTATATTTGATTTATATACATTGCTATTTGGCCCTGGTATTTCATTAGCTCTGTACTTGTACTCTGCGATTTAAAAAAATCTAATCTGATCTAATCTAATTTTATTTATTGTAATTTAACTAAATAAAATCCTGAAACTTGGCATTATATAAACTAGTCATTTTTAATGCTATGTAAAACTCCTGAGGAATTGTAAACAGCAATTTATCATTTAACAATAAGCATTAAAAATCAGGTCTGAGAAATTGACATTGAAGTGCATACAGGGAATTAGCATGATGTTGGTGATTTTTGGATGTTAAAATATATGCATATTTAAAATATATATTAAAAAGATATATGTAGTTTAGAAAAAGCGAAGGTATTAAAAGGTTTCTTGCACAAAATGTGTTTTAATTTACTTTAAGTAGAAAGATTATACTTTCTTAAAATCCTGACTGCCCATGAGTATACTTATATACAATTACTTAACTAGAAAATCTATTGTTGTGCTCATCCTTTTGTTCAGACTTTCCTTGTCTTACAAATGAACTTATAGTGATGTATTCTTCACATGCAGGGGATTCAGCACATATCATTGTATTCATGTTAAAGAAATCCCACTCTTCATGCCGAGCATTGTATATAATCTAGAACTGACAGCTGATGAAGTGTCTCTTTACCCAACTGAAGCTCTGGACCAATTCCACAGGATTTAAGCTCTTCTCAGGGAAAAAGGATTCTATGGAGACGAAAGATTAATATTGTGAAGCACCAATTGTGATACACCAGCGGAATTACATACAATATAGTATATAATTGCTTAGCCTTACGATCGTTTTGCCAAAAATAAAAGCCAGGAGTTATTTGAATAAAGCAGGGTTGAGGCTTTAGGAAGATGCATGTGGATAATTAGCTTTTCTATTCCGTTGCACCACTACAGGGATTGTGTTTTGGCATGCACAAGGCAACATGGGCATTACGAAGATGTAGGAAAGATCATTTGTTACAGAAACAAATCCTACCATATGGGTTTGTATGGAAAATATGAAATGTTAGGAGAAAATGCACATGCACATGTTGTTTTTACATAAAACTTCTATCTATTTATCAGCCTTTGCACAATATGTTTCATATATTGTAAAAAAAAAAAAAATCCCAAAATCCAGAATGGATGTGTATGCACTTTTTTTTATGATTTATAATGCATGTACATTTACATTTACATTTACATTAGCCGCTTTTAGCAGACGCCGAGTCTCTAGCAATGAATAAATCCACACTGGTACGCAGGATTACAAACTTAATATAAATATAACTCTTGAATTCTACAAAACAAACTTGGAAAGTGCTAATTTAAGTGTTTCAGGAAGAGGTAGGTCTTAAACAATCATAAAAAGATAGTTAGGGACTCTGCTGTACGGACATCTAGAGGAAGTTCATTCCACCACCTCGGTGCCAGAACAGAGAAGAGCCTTGAAGTGTACTTACCTCTCATTCTGAGAGAAGGTGGTACCAGTCGAGCAGTGCTGGAGGAACTCAGACAGCGTGGTGCAGTGCGAGATGTGATGAGGTCACTGAGGAAAGATGGTGCTGGTCCATTTATGCCCTTGTAGGCAAACATCAGTGTTTTGAATCTGATACGTGCAGCTACTGAAAGCCAGCGAAGGGAGTGCAGCAGTGGGGTGGTGTGGGAGAACTTGGGCAGATTGAACATCTGATACGTGCAGCAGCATTAAAATGTAGAGTAAAATGGAGGATAGGATTAACATTTGAGATAAAACACATTCTGTTAGCAATTGGAAACTTTAAACACAACCAAGTTTATTTTAGCTTTTTTTTCCTGAGAAATGCTGCAGTGAATTGAGAATGGACTGCAGTGGATCTCAAAATTGAACAAATTGAAAAGCTCGAGGCCAATTTCCAGGTCTGGTGAGTCAGTAGTGAAAGTGTATGACTAAAGTGCAGAAGAAATGGGTGACTGCTGTTGAAAAAAAAAACTCTTGCATTTAGAACATTAAAACCTGAACAGCTGGAAGTGATTGGGGAGACACGGGCATGTAAAAGAACGCTTTAAAACCTCAAGTTCCATTTACGATTTTCACTGTTCTTAAGTCGCCACTGCTGCTATGAAACCGTTTCAATATAGACAAATAAGATATAAAATCATTATTATAATCTTTCATTATAAAAAACACATCAATAAACATCTTGTTTGTTCAAAACCAAAGAAAGTATTTCCAACAGCATTTTAAAAATGACTCAAGACAGTAGTTCATCTCGTTTATGGTTATTAATCCCAATTTGTTTATCATGTGAGCCTTCTTAATTCTGGTAATGGCTCATAAATGTGTCATCAAAGCCATCTTGAATAAAATAGTCCTGAATTTTGTTTCTTTTTTATAATCAATAATCAGTTTGTACCAGCTGGTTGGAAGTGATGTGATCTTCATGACTCTCTAGGCTGGTAATGTGGAATCATCCCCAGTTGCACAGAGTGGTCTCAAAATGAAGAGGAAGGGTGCTGGAATGAATCGGGCCGAGCCAAAGAGAAAAAAGTGACAGGAATACTGAACACCAGTACCTCAAGAACATGTTTAACTCGACAGAAAAGTAGATTATAAGATCAGGGACCATTAGTTTTTCCTCACCACAGTCACCATTGGGAATAAACTTACAATTATAACTTATTAACACTGCTCTTATAGATCCTTTTAAACTGTCTCTCTGAAGCTGCTTTGAGACAATGTCTATTGTTAAAAGTGCTCTACAAATAGAAATGAATTGAACTGTATTAAATATGAAAGGTTCATCAGCTGTGTTTAAACTAAAGAACATGGGGGAGGTGCTAGATTAGTGGTTAAGGCATTTCACTTTGGATCTGAGGCTTGTGAGTTCAAATCTCAGCCTGACCAAGCTGGTGCTCATGGGCCCCTGAGCAAGGCTCTTAACCCTATAGCTACTCAGTTGTATGAATGAGTGTAAATATATATACAGTATATTTATTAACGAATATAACATTTTTGTGATGTTATAATCTTTGTGTTTTTGTTTTTATACCAGAAGTGCATTTTGTGACCTGAAGAAAACCAAATCTGTTATCTCTCATATATTAAATGAGATTACTTTAATGGCACATAAATAGCAAATGACTTTGCAAATCTACCTCAATTTGTTTCTCTTAATGGGCCACATTAAGCATGACGTAAGCAGAGGGTGAGTCTTTTTCGGCTCGGCTAACGATCATTATCTTGTACATATTCGTCTGGCTTAAACCAAAGGGGGCGGGACATTTCGGGTATCACACGTACGCTGCGGCCTGCCCGCGCATTTCGGACTGTTTCAGGTCAAGTCCTCGCCCAGGCGTGCAATCCATGGTACGCTGGAGTTCGCCGTCACACTGATGGAGAAATAAGGGGCTCCTGTTGCCACTGTAAATAATTCGAGGAATGATAATCCTTTAATATCTGATTTTGCACTAATGGTATCAACCACATTCTTTGTCCAAACAAAATATGAGCAGTAAAAGTAACAGCTATAAAAAAAAAAAAAAGTAAAAAGCGTCTGGACTGGAAAAGTGGTTGCAGTGCCAAGAACGCTGATTACTGATAGAGGCAGTGGCTTGTTCAAGCTTTGACCTCCTCTTTTAGAACATGGTGGAGAGCGATTGGTCTCGCTCCATGATTCATTACAGATGACAATTCTCCAAAAAATCAAGTGGAACTGACCACAAATATATACTTTTTATGTGTATTGTTTTTTTTTTTTTTTTTTTTTTACAATGCATACATACTGTGCAGGGAAATATGTATTTAGACGCATTCATTTTTTTGTTATTTGAAATATATTTAATAATTCAGACGTTTGCCTTGACAGGCTCCCAGATTAATAGAAAAATTACTAAGAATAACTATAAATACAGTACTTTTAAATATAAATAGCCATCCTTTATTATTTAGTTTTAATCATAATGATAATAGGGTCCAAAAATGTGGAAAATACTGGAATACTGGAAAATATTTCCTAATCCTGTCCGCTGTAAAACAATTTTAATTGCAAGTGATATTAGTAACAAACACGTAAGTGAAAAGTAGAATCTTTGAAATATTTACATTCAATTTAATTCAATTAATTTTTATTTGTATTGGGCTTTTAACAATGAACATTGTCTCAAAGCAGCTTTACACAGATAATGTGGTAATAAAGAATAAATAAGATGTTCCTTATAATTGTTTGTCCCTGATGAGCGAGCAGGTGACAACTGTGGCAAGGAAAAGAGGAACCAGACTCAAGAGGGAACCCATTCTCATCTGGGTTGCACTGAATGCCCATTTATTACAGATAAACGATGTTGCAGGATACAGTGATGATGATCAGAAGCAAACTGTAGTCCTGAGTCAGTGTAGCAGACTGTTGACATTAACTACAGTTCAAATCCAAATCCTCAGAGTTCTTGTTCTTACTCTGTAATTTAATGGACCCTGGGGCATTGATGAGAAACATCCCCAGCTGTACAGAGTGGCCTCCAGTCGAAAAGAACACCATCTATTGATCTTATCGATTTCTTACTTTGCATTCATACTTTACAAGTATTTGTATTTTCTAGTGTTTTCATGCTAGCAGGGACCCTATCAGTTGGAGTAATCATACGCTTCAATAGAAGAGATCAGTGAGGAAAACCTGACTTAGGACCACAGGACCATCTGTACAATGCAGATAACGTTGGGGGAAAAAGGACAAGGGGAAGCAGATTTGGGACAACTTTAACGAGCTCTTTATTTCTCTGTATAACTATTATTACCCTGCACACACATGCACACACACACACACACACACACACACACACACACACACACACACACATACTTGTCTTTTTGCTGCTCAGCTCTCTCTCTGGTTACAGCAACACTGAAAGCACAGAGAGTTTACCCAAAGAAAACATGGTGATAATAGGAGACAGGTGAGAATAATCATACATTACCTGCCAGTTCGTCCCACCTTCTTTCTGTGCACGGCTTCACCACGCCCCCTGCTGCCACACTTGAATAGGGACCTATAAAAAGTGCTAAATACTTAAAATTGTATTACTAAAAAAATTATAATAATAATTAAAAAAATAAACAAATAATAATAATAATTATATATATATATATATATATATATATATATATATATATATATATATATATATATATATATTACTATAAAATCATATTATAACATTTCCAATATACTGAGCATTTGCTTTCTTTATTATTAACTCTTCAAATTTATCAAACCTTATTTTTAATTTTAAACGAAACAAACCCAAAGAAATCCCAGATTTCCAATGTACTGTCTTTATGAATACATTCTTTTATGAATTACATCTTTTTTTCTCATATGAGTATTTACGCATACATTATTTTTTCCCCTCATATTAATCAGGACATATAAACATATGACAGACCTTATGTGTGTATATTGTATATTATATTCGAGTGGCTATTTACTGCACTAGAAACAATATAAAATAAAGATAAATGTGTCTGATGTCTGATGTGATCTGTTTAAAGCATTGTTAGATAGTGTGCACTGCTGCTGTTAGTGATGAGTCTTGAATGAGTCGTTCATTTTGAATGAGTATTTAATGTGACTCGGAGGAAAAAGTAGTTTTTTTGCTCATTTTCTACTGGATGAACAAATAATGTCAAAATTCAGACAAAAAAAAAACAGATCTATTGCATTGTGGAGCATCTATGAGAAGGATTCAAGAGATGAACTGGTTAATTCTGTTTCCTGTGTAATGCACTGCATAGCATCTGTGGGAATCACGTGACAGAATAACCAATGACACAAACCAGAATTTATGAGAGGGAAGCTACACATTCTCTTTATCATAATTTGCCTTCAGCTACATTTCAGCTTCATTTTTATTAAATGAACTAAAATTTCGTCACTAAAATGTTCTGATCTTCCTGTCACTAGTTATTGAGTAAAATTACTAATCCCCTACTTAAATCTGTTTTCAGTGAAAGTTATGAAACTCCTCTTTTGCATTTCTACTGCAGGAAAAGTACAAAAGTTCTTGCCTTTGACTCGACGTTAGTATCCAAAGTATAAGTAGTGACCTAAAAAAGCTTCATATGGATAATGTTTACAAAACAAGGACAGAAACAAGGTCTTTATAAGGACAGAGATTTCTATAGTGTTCCAATCAGTGTTCGCTCTTTCGGGTTTGGTGAACTTCCCAGTTCACCAAACACTCTATATCCATGTGCCCTCCAGATCTGAGCCTTTACCTAAGAAAAATCTACTGATAAAAGGCTTGACTAAATAAATAAGTTTTCAACCTCGACTTGAACACTGAAACTGTGTCCAAGTCCCGAACACTGGTTGGAACACTATAGAAATCTCTGTCCTTATAAAGACCTTGTTTCTGTCCTTGTTTTGTAGATGTATGCTGTCGTCCCCTCACATTCACACGTTCAGTCGGGTTTGTTGATGGTGGTGTGGTGGGTCATCTCTTATCCCAGAGATCCCTCATGTCTCTGTTCCCTACTGGTTCTCCCTTTTAGTTATGCTGCCATAGCGAGTCTTGCCAGAGTCCAAACTGCACAGTGACATTACCTTTCATACAACAATAGGGACACTTAATAATCCATATCCTTCTCTTCCTGTCACCCTCTCTCTCTCTCTCTCTCTCTCTCTCTCTCTCTCTCTCTCTCTCTCTCTCTCTCTCTCGGTCGAGTTAAACATGCTCCTGAGGCTCCAGTGACCACTGTCCCTGCCCCTCTCCCCTCCGTGGATCTTCACACTTCTGTGCAGCTTGGGACGGTCTCTCATCAACACCTTGGGTGGTTCCATGAAATTCCGGAGTAGAACGGGTGCTTTGAGGATGGATTGGACTGTAGTTAATGTCAACAGTCTGCTACACTGACTCAAGAATACAGTTCACTTCTGATGATCATCACTGTACCCCGCAACATTGTATATCTGCTTCAAATGGACATTTGGTGCAACCCAGATGAGGATGGGTTCCCTCTAGAGTCTGGTTCCTCTCAAGGTTTCTTCCTTATGCCATCTCGGGGAGTTTTTCCTTGCCACAGTTGCTCATTAGGGACAAACATACTTACAAAGAAGATATTTTCGTTTAATCACCACATTATCTGTGTAAAGCTGCTTTGAGACAATGTTCATTGTTAAAAGCGCTATACAAATAAAAATTAATTAAATTCAATTGAACTATAGTCACGCACATTTGTGATTTTTTTTTTTTTTACAACTGAGAAACATCATGATTTTCAGAAATCTAATGGAGTAAAAAGGTTTAAATGTTTCTATCCTTTTCCTCTCTTCAGATCTGCCAAATTCATCCCTACCTCTGGAGAGAGAGCTCCTCAATTGGAGACCACTCTGTGCAGTTGGGAAAAGGTTCCACATGAGCATCATAAAGCCTGTATTGTCATTTCAACCATATATAGCTGACGCAGTACACAGTGAAATGAAACAACGTTTCTCCTGCACCCTGGTGCTACATACAACAACAATCACAGAAAACACAGGGCTAAGGACTAGTAAGTGTCCTCGCTACATAAAGTGCATCGTGTGCAACCTGGTGCAAACAGTGCAAGACAACACACGACAGTGTAAGATAAATACACAATAACTTTAAGGATGGATTTGGACTGTAATTAATATCAACAGTCTAATACAATGGCTCAGGAGCACAGGCTGCATGAACAGTTTTGCAATTAAGCATCTATCACTGAAGTTCAGCAATGATGGAACTGTGATGATGAAGATGAGGATGGGTTGCTTTTTGATTCTGGTTCTTCTCAACGTTTCTTCCTCATGCTATCTCAGGGTGTTTTTCTCCACACAGTCGAAACTGGCTCACTCATCAGCGACCGTTTATCTCTGTGAAGCTGTTTTGAGACAATGGTAAAAGTGCTCTTCAAAAGATAAAGTACACATATGTACTTAAAATATGAACTTAAACACAGTAACAAAGTAAAAAAACTCCCTTCACTGCTGTTTTTAAATACCGTGTCCTTCATTTTGTTGGTCACTAGAGATAAGGCAGATCAAATGCATGCATTAAATATTCAGACCTTCCCTGCGTCATTAGACAGCAAACATGGCAACGAAATGATAACCCAGACGCACGCATGGCCAAAAACTTGCTGCGAAACCCAAAGCGAAGAAACTGCTTCGTCTTAACCAAATAGGATGTGATGGCGCATGGACAGTGTTTCCAGGAAGATGGGTTGAAATGGGAATGGTGCATCACATTCAGCCAAAACCAGCATTACAAACTGTTTGAGTTTGAGGAGGATGCTTGTCTGCTGGCTGCACTCTCATAAAACCACTGTAGGTGACGAAGGAGAAAGACAGAGTAAGGGAGGAAATGGGATGAGAGGGGGAGGCAGAAACAGTTCTCTCTTATACTCTTAATGGTTTAAGATTTTTTTGTCTTTTCTTTTTTAATTTGCCCAAAACTAGACTGGATGTTCTAAACCGTGTACACTTTAAATACCTATAATTACATAGTGATTATTACAAATCTGCATTCAAATATTTCTCTACTGCTTGTTTTAATTAAATATGAGCTATGTCACGAACCATCATAACGAAACAAAGCTAGGGATATTTTTGTGGTTAGTAGACGGAGGTTTGGTGACGACATGGATTCTGATGAAACCTGAGGATTTGCTTTGAAAGCTGATTGCATTGGGCTAGATAAAACCTGAGCAAAGAGGAAATTTTTATGTTTGAGCACAATTATCTCAAATGTACTGTAAATTAAAATCTGTAGTAACTTGTATTTCCATATCCATCTACTACTGCTAGCTTGAGCTGGGTCTCAAATCACAAACTTGTACTATTTGAGACAGTGACTGAGTACTTACTAAACTGTTTAGCTTTTTTTATTTCGTTCAAAAAAAATAAATAAATAAAAAAAATAAAAAGAAGAACAAAAGTTATATCATTGCTTTCAAACGTAAGATTTTTTTTAGATAAAACAAGAATAAGCACCATTCAATGGATCAAAGTTTTCGGCCAAAGCCGCATCCCATGACAGCAATCATGATGGTACAAATTGCTGATGTTAGAAAAAAGGGAACCAGAGCTCATCAGTGTGTTTTAACATCACTGGCTATGCAATCACCAAACAGCTCGATTTGGAAACCAGATGGAGAGGGATGTTTTGACTCAGACGTGCCAACTTCTAGTCGCTTTCAATCAACCAGATCAGGTACGATACGCAGGCGAGTGTGTGAACGCCGCCGCTTTCGTCCGCTCTTGCAAAGTCACGAGGCAAGAATAAACCAGGCTCCTCTGCTTCATCATGCCACCCCAGGCTGGATTGGCTTCCTGTAAAAACCACACCCAGTCGTGTATTATTCCTTATGAACAGGTCCAAACAGAATCTGCCCATTTAAACACCTTCTGAGTGGTTTTGAAAAGTCAAGAAAGACAAACTCATCCTTCCCACCGCAATGATTTCAGTTTATAATCAAATTTAAAATGTTTTAATGCTGGTTTGAATGAGAAGGTTTGGGAACATCTGCTTCAGTTTTTTTTGTGTCCCCAACCACACAAAATTGTAGATTGGTGTCAAAATAGTGGAGACACTGAGTGTTTTATGGTTTGTGAGACACACACCTTTTATTTCAATGCAACAGACTAGAACATACAAGAAATAGACAGTGAATAGTTGGAATAAATTTCTGTGGAGTTTAAATGTGACATTTTTGTCTCTTTTGTAAGGAAGAGAACAGGAGAGATGATGTTATCAGATTTTGTCTCACCCTCACAGTCAAACATGGATGTGGAAGCCTAATGGTTTGGGGTTGTTTCAGCGCAAGGAGGATTAAACTTATTCTGAAAAAAGTGAATCTTAAACCAACATGGCTACTACACCATACAATTCTGTCTGGAGTGCGACTCATTGAAACCGACTTCACTATAAAAGGCAATGAGCCGAAGCGTACGTCCGAGCTCTGTAAACATTTTTTAGAGAGCAAACACTCTTCTGGAGTGTTATCTATTGTGGAATGGCCTGCCCAGTCACCACAACTAAATCCTATTAAACTGCTCTGGGATGAACTTAATCACAAGGTCTATATACATGTTTTACAAGAGGCACAAAAAGTATTTCAGCTGAATGTTTGGGAAACAAACTGTCCGGATGACGAGAGTGTGTAAAGCTGTTCTTTATCCTAAATGAGGATTTTTCTGTAAAAATAAAGTGGAACATCCAGACATTTATAGATTTGTTTAATCAAAGTCAATCTTCGCACTAAAAATTACCAAATGCATACTGTATTTTTTCTTGTTCAGAATTTCCTGCTTGAAAGACACACATTATGTCAAATCCTAACAAACAAAAAAGTAACACTTTACATATAATTTCACTAATAATACTAATAAAAAAATAGGAATGCAATAATAGCAATATGATGCTAATGCAAGTGTAATAGTAATACTATAGTAATGTAAATGCAATAATAATAATAATAATAATAAGGAGATGCTAACGTATTTGTAATAATGTTGTAATAGTAATGGCGAGTATCAGCACTGTTCTCTGTGCTCTACTGCATCAGTCAGAACAGATGTTTTCAAACCGGCAGATCAGCTGTACAGCTAAAGCCAGCTGTTTGGAAACAGTCCACACTTTCTAAATAGGGACACACGGATTTTGTTAAAAAGAGTATACTGAAAAATGTATAGAAAGATACATTTTTGCAGTTCAGTAAATGTCTAAATCTGATAATAAGGCTTTACCAGAGCTTTAACCGCTGAGCTATGACTTTCCCCTACGTCATAACGTCCCCATAGCTAAGCTACACATGGTCGCTACACCATTAGCACAACCTATGCTTAGTGGCATTTCTTCATATAGCTATCAAACTGTAAACTGTGGATAACCTTCACTATAAGGACAGATATTAAGATAATTGTTTAAAAAGTGTCCATTATTTGCACGTCAGTCAGTGCAGACTAGCAACTAACAATTCAGTATGTGTCTCATAAAAAAAAAGCTCTTCAGCATGTGTTACATTTGCTATAATGTATGTGCGATAAATATTCTCAACTGATGTCACAAGAACTCCTCAGCATGTTCAAGTAACTTGAATCTGAATAGTTACTCAAGCGTCAGGCATCAAGCATCAACTGATGGGATAATTATGCCTCGCTAAGCACTTGCGCAAATAGTGTGTAATTGCAGTACAAACATTACATGCAAATAGAAGGTGACTGTATAATGAAGAGTTAATTCCGTTTCCTTAGTAACGACCCGAATCAAGTTAAGAGGGCTATGTTGTGCTTATTCGCTTAAAGTGTTCAGTGCTAGTGTTCAGTCTCTAGTGTTCAGCCCTGAAGCCCAGAGTATAAGCTCCAGCCTTGTCCTGTAGCAATGCATCTGATTAGCAAAACCACCCAGTGGCACCAGGTGTCCAAACAGTCCCAGTGTCCTCATGCAAGAAAACTTACAGCGATTCTAGTGCAAAATAAAAAAAACTATCTGTGAGAACTGCATTAGAAGCAATTTAGATAATTGGATAAAGGAAACTCAGATTTAATGTTGCAAAGAAGAACCAAAGACTACGGATCTCACCAGAAATCTCATTTGAACTTGTCATGAAGAAGAATTAAAGATGAATGTCCAGAGATAGATATGTCTCGTGTGTCTTTTCTGCCAAGATATAAAACAGAAGATGTAAAAAATGTAACATTTTAAGAATTTGTCTTCAGTTTCTCTGGTCAACAATGCTCATGGGCATGTGTGTGTGTGTGTGTGTGTGTGTGTGTGTGTGTGTGTGTGTGTGTGTGTGTGTGTGGAGTTTTCACGCTGATATGATGTCACCCCTGCAGGCAACTCCTGTGTCAGCTCTACGACGTCGACACCCTGGGCCGAAACTCTAGATTTGGTGTTTTGTCCCGCCATTGATGCAATTTATATCGGCACTTAAAAGAAAGCGCGCTTTCTAATACACCTAAAAGTCAAATTCACTTAAGCCTCACGGTTTCAGCCAATGTGCGTCGAATTATCAGGAAGCTGTTTAGTTATACTGTTTCTCTCACTCATACCTTCTCTCCAGGGCTGCTATCTAATATCTCGTTTCTGCCACAAATGACGTGCAGCTGTCCAGGAGAGTGTTTTTTTTTTCTTTTGAGAAAGTTCAGCATATCCTGTCAATCGAAATTTTAAAATAAGGTTTCAAACACTAGGGATTTTATAGTGTAAAACTCCTCAATCTCAAAAAACCTTCACTGTCTAAATTAGATTTCTTATTTTATTTTATTTTATATATATATATATATATATATATATATATATATATATATATATATATATATATATATATATATATTTAACCCTTAGAACAGGGGTGTCCATATTTTCCACAAAAAGCTGGTGTGGGTGCAGGGTCTCATTCCAATCAATCAAGTCCACACCAACTTCTATTTGCTTAAATCTAATGATTTTCATTTTCAATGAAAATCAGGTGTGGTCCTTGATTGGTTAGAATGAAAATCTGCACCCACACTGGCCATTTGTGGAAAAGATTGTACACCTCTGTCTTAGAATGTTCTATATTTGTGCATAAGTATGAAACAAAACCTCACCAGATCCTCACACCAGTCCTAAAAGTGGACAAAAGTGAACCCTATTAAAAAATGAGACAAAATTTTCATTCATGGTTGTTTAGTTATTATGAAAAATGATCCATATTGCATATCTGTAAGTGTCAAAAATATGTGAACCTCTAGGATTAGCAGTTAATTTGAAGAGGAAATTAGAGTCCATCTGTTTTCAATCAATGGGATAAAAATCAGGTGTCAGTAAGTGCCCTGTTTTATTTAAAGAACAGAGATCTGTCAGAGTCTGATCCTCACAACAGGTGTCTGTAGTGTATCATGGTATGGACAGATTTCAGGAATAAATGTTTTCAGTTTTCAGTATTTTAATACAGCCACCTATTGATCAGTCCTGCACAATGGTTTGGAGGAATTAGAGCTAGAGCAGGCCCAAACCTTTATACTACCATGACCTTGTTTGACAGATGGGATAAGGTTCTTCTACTGTGTCTCCAATAGGACCAAAACGTTTTACTCATCCTTGCACAAAACATTTTTATAACTGTCTCCTAGCATGTCTGGGTGCTTTTTCCTCAGTGCTCTTTTTGGAGACTAGTGGCTTTCCTATTGCAACTATGCCATGCACACTGAGGTTTTCCTCTGATTGTGTACTCAAAACATTAACATAAGCCAACATAAGTGAGAGCTTTATGTGCTTAAAAGTTCACCTGAGTTTCTTTGTGACCTCGTGAAATATTACTTGTTTTGCTTTTGGAGTGCTCTTTGTTGATTGACTGCTTCCTGGAAAGATCCATTTGTACACAATCTGTCTGACAATAGATTTATGTGGTTGCAACTCTTAAAGGATGGTTTTTGAAACTTTTCCAGCCTGATTCTTTTTATGAGATCACTTTTGTTCATTCCATAACACACTTCCAAAGACATGTGTTGTAAGGACCAGACGTTGACAGATCTTTGTTCTTTAAATAAAACAGGGTGCTGCTACCTGATTGTCATCCCATGGATTGAAAACAGATGGACTCTAATTTCCCCTTTAAATTAACTACTAATCCTAGAGCTTCACATATTTTTGCAAATTAATAGTGGATCATTATGACCAAGTAGAATTTCTGTTTTATTTGTTTGATTGGGTTCACTTTTGTATACATTTAGAACTTAACTCTAAGGCCTGAACTCTATCAGAAGCACTGACTTTTATGTTTCAATACATTTCTGTCCATGAATACGTAATCATTTTTTTTTTTTTTACAATAGTCTATTTTCTTTGTTTCATAGTGATTCTCCTGCATCTTGGATCAGCATACCTGATTGTTAATTTCGATCTGAGTAGCTATCCATTTAGATTTCAGCCATCACGCATTGCCAGAGTCAAAAAGAATTGCTGTAGGCCATCACTGTGAAAACTGCAGGCGTGCTTTTGATTCAAATCCATGTTGCTTTAAGCTGTTGCTTTAACCAATCAGATTGCAATTTGCTGACTCTAGAGGGCATCTAAATATATATCTAGATATTAGATGCCCTCTAGATTCAGCAAATTGCAATCTGATTGGTAAGTCCTTAATAGGTCTCCTATATATAATATAATATTTCATGTGAAAAGGACTTATTAATGGAAAAATATACATTACTAATAGCAATTAATTTTGTACGGGAGAATTTATTGTGCAAAAGCGCTCAAAAAGATCTGTCCAACTCATAAATCTATTGAACTTTCCCAAAAGTTGCTTTGTGCCAGCGATTCTATTAAAACCTTTGGTGGCTGGCTGTATTTTAACAGTATTCTCCTTCTCCTTCTGACTCTCTCGTTGTTGAAGTAGAGATTTACTGTTAAACACAGAAAATTCCTCTTAATGGCCGTGTAGGCTGTAAAGATGACAGTCAGGTTAGAGCTGTTTTATTAGCGGGGGAAAGTGTGTGAACGGACCCCGGCCTCTGTATTTCACTTTAATTTCCTGCCTTGGGATAGTGGTGGAGGCAGGGCAGTGTGTAGGGATGTTATTACTGCAGTCATTCAGCCTGACACACCAGGAGATAGCGGCAGAAGGAGAGGAGATAAAAAAGAGAAAAAGAAAATAGAGGAAAAGCTTTTATTATTAAGGTTAGCTAATGCTCAGGATTATGCAAAGGCAATCCGGAGTTACAGAGGCCAACTAAGAGACACAGTTGTGCCCAAAAGAATATCCAAAGTGCCTCATGGATGAGAAAGTAACCTTAGACGACAGGTGTGTCAAAACTCCGTCAAGCTCTATAAGCAGTATTAAAACACCTTTTTATAACTTACTCCTGTTGCACTTTCACTGTGATTTACACCTACCGATCCCATAAATCTCCCAGCATTCCATGCAGGGGACAGGTGGGGGAAAGGTTCATAGGGCAAAGACGTGCTGTAGGTCAGAGCACATTTGATTCGTCTTGTGGCTTCAACGGTTGGTTTCGAGGATAGAAAGCTTTGCTTCTCCCTCAAGTGGGTTTATTACTTGCCCTAAGGCTTCTAACTGAGTCACAAGAGCTAGGATGTTTCATAAACAACATGACCGTAACTACCCAGAGCAAGTGAGGAGAAAAAAAGGGACATATTTCAAGAGTTTCGAAAAAACATTTTAAGCTAAACCCCTGTGTTGCACATGATATGATTGCAGTGTTCACATGGTAACCAACAACCTCTACTGCATTCAGCCAATAAGTTCCAAATAAATCAAAATGCTGCATAAAAAACACACAAAATGTTAAAGTCCAAACTGCTTCTACCTTCTGCTTTGACTTGATGCTTATTTGGTATTAAATTGCGAATGCTCCTCTCTTTCACAAATACAAATAATAATGTTATATTTATATTTGTAAAATTTCACTTTTAAAGACAATTTTTTCACTATAATGATCAAACAGGTTAATGATTATTATTAACAAAAATAGTAAAATAAAACCATTTTATAACAGACTGTGTGATTTTGCAGCATTTAAACTATCACTTTATTATGATTTAATATATTTATCATATTTTCTCTTATTTTATATTTATCATCCCTTTTATCTAATGCACAAGTTTCTAAGCAGCTGATCAGGTTTAAATTTCACTGCAAGTTGTATTATGTATATAACAATGTATGTGACTAAGAAAAAAATCTTGAATATTGAATTTTAAATATAATGTGTTATACATGGAAGATCATACAACAGAAATCTGAAAGCTGTAATTAAAGATAAAAGCTGATTAAAGGTAATAAAAGATATTGCCTACAATCTGCCATAATTGCAATTGGGCACTGCAACACAGTTTCGTAACTATTCAGATGGAAAACATGACATTTCGATGAGTGCATCTGGATTTTAATGCGTTACTTACATATTAGAAAGCGACTGGAAAGTGACTCGACTCACTCACAACGTTTTTATTTTTCCATTCTGTAACTGCAAAATTGTCTGAAAATCATATGGTCTAAAGCTGTAAATCGTTTCTTATCCATATCTTCTAAGAGATGGCAAAGATGCCAATCCCAATTCTTCATTATTTCTGACAATAATTAAAAAATATGTAATAAAATAATAACCAATGTTGCTATATATACAAAGTTTGTAAAGCTGGATATAAAAATGGAGCAGGGATGCTCCAACAATCTCTCCAACTCTACGCCTTTCATCATCATAGGGAATAATCAAGACCTGCAGCAGGGGTGTGCCTTCTATAGAGATGAAAGACAGCTTTCTTGAATCATTAGTAGATAAATGAATCTGTTTCAGTAAAAGGCCTTACATTTGTCTAAATCTCTCCATAATTGTGGTCCATTCTTGTAAGACCAGACATTTATATTTCTACTGCTTATGCTGTATTACATGGCACATCCACTATCCACTATCCACTGGGAAAGTGAAAGCTGCTTGTGACTGGTTATTGTCATTGTGATTGCATGATTAAACCAGGATGCATGGATCAAGTCATTTGGCAGAGATCTAATTTATCTGGTCCTCTTGTTGTTGCACTGAGCAGCAAGCATGACAGGTGAGAGGAGAGGTGGTCAAAGTGGGAGCTCAGTGGTTAAGACACAGGACTTTGGATCCGAAGGTCACGATTTCAAGTCCCAGCACCAACCAAACTGCAACTGCTGGGCCCTTAACCCTCAACTGCTTCTGTCAGATCGGACCACGTGGGCCGGACTTCGCTCCTCACGTGCATTACTGAGCCTCAGCTGTGGATGAACCTGTCGTTTAGAGTTCATCATTTTTACCAATTGTCCCTTTAATTAACCTTATAATTCATTCAAATACATATATTTTTAATTAGCAAATAAATTCTACTAAATAATATGTACAGTCTTGATGTTAGAAGAAGCAAGAAAAGATCAAGCACATTTTCTTTACGCTTTTCTTCTGTGGGAATTTTCTTCTTCTTCTTCTTTATTTTATCTACTTAAAGCAATTTCTTCTTGAATATAGTTTTTAATATCTTGTGATTATATACTGTGCTCAGGCTCAATGTTTTAATGCTCCTAACTTATGTTTTTTACTCGTGGTTATGAGTAAGTTTGTCATATAAACCTTTTTCTAATGTTATTTTGCTTGGTTATATTTGTTATGCAAAATTAGATTCCATTATGTTGTTTTCCTCCATCCATTTTATTCAGCTCAGTTTCCTCTGTGTGCTTCTTTCGAGTGCCTTGCCCTGCTATCGACACTTTCAACTCTTTTCTCTGGCCATAGAGCTCACTTGCTTTTTGGAACGTCTCAGCATTTCCCGTCTGCCTGAGGCCATGTCCAAGTAGCTTTTAAAAAACACTTTCCGAAGTGAATAAATTTGAAGATGGCGTTTTTGTGTTGCAGTGTGGACTGTAAAAATTGAGGTTTCCAAAAAAACTATCGATTTATGCTGCCACGTTGCCGTGACGTTTCATTTTCTCTGGGGGAACTGACCCAGGTCGAAGTGTCTTAGATTTTGCTCATGCACAGTAGAGGGACGTGAGCATTTTCAGTGTGGTTAAGCAACTTTGGGAAACAATTGAATCTGATACTGTGGACAAAAACTCTATTTTCTCTCTATTTTTACTCATGATACCTCTATCAGACTGGTCCTGATCTTGATCTCGAGCCTATTTCTCTTGGATTTCCTGCACCTTCAAGCCCTTTTTCTTATGGCTACATCCCAACTTCCCCTTATTTACCTTCCTCTCTTGGTGGCCCGAGCCACCTACCACATTCAACCAAGGCTAAACTTGTTAATGTTGTATACTATTTTTATACAACATATCGATACATTTCTTCCTGACTTATAGCATTAAAGTGTGGTTATTATATTTGAACTCTTAATTATATACTGATTAATTGAAAAATGTTACCATTATCGATTAATGCTGAAAAATCTAAAATAATACAATCATAGTAAGTATATTAGCAAAAGCATCTTAAGATTAGCTTATTTTAGTACAATTTCTTTATTTTAGCTTTATTTTATAAACATTACATGTTCCTATAAAATCCAAAGACATAAACTGGGTCACCGCTGCTGAAGTAGCTCAGCCCACCATCTTCCAACTCGAATGTGTTATGTTTCTGGCTATCAGCCCAACATTCCTCTCAAAAATGGCTTCTTCAATGAGCTGTAACTTCATCTGGATGCTGAACGCGCTGTCCTCAACATGAAATCTCTAATCTGGATTGCAACAGTGATGTACATTTTTTTGCTTTCAAAAGAAGTGGAAACAAATGTAAATGAATACTGTCCAAATTGCATCAAAACATGATGAGCGTCATGCTAATAAGAACATTTTTTTGCCTGCCCTGATTGTCGTTAAGCTTCATTTGAAATAGAACCGAAACAACAAAGAAGCTTGTGCATGATTTTTAAAGCGTAATGGAAGCATCTTGTGTAGCAACCAGAGCAATCAGAGCCGACCAATAAGAGGTGAATTTATCAGTTTAAAAGTAATGTTTGTTGGCCTCCATCGTCTCCCAGGAGTCTTCTGTGGTGTAGCCTTGATACCATGATAAAGGACATGAAAAAAGAACATCAGCACATATCCTTTCACCAACATGCACATTAGAGAGGCCGGAAACAGACAGTTATGGAAGTCCTAATAGGCCATGCATTTACATTTATTTTTTATTTCTAGTTTTTTTGTGATTTCAACATAAAAGAAGTTGTTTTCTCATGATCACAACTTAATTTTCCCGCAATCTCGTCCTATTTTCTCATGATTACAAGTTGTTTGCTCATTATCATGACTTAATTCTCACCATAAGGTAAATTTTCTTATGATTACAACTATTTTTTTATGATCTTGACATGACTAAAGTTTTCTTGTGATCATGACTTAGTTTTTTGTAATCTCGACATATAAAAATGTGTTTTCTGTTTAGCACAACATAACAGATGTTTATCTCGTTATCATGACTTAGTTTTCATACAGACGTCCTGGTCCCTCAAGTTGCTGGCAAGGAAAATTAACTACACGTTTATTGGCGCTATATTGTCCAATGTTTTATGTGTAAGTTGTCAATCACTGACAAAACCAGAGCTAACGTGATCATCCACAATGCCGCCTCTAGAACATTCTCCAATGCCGAAAACACAGAATTTGTGTCCACGAGGAAACATTGTTTATGTTTAGATTACAATAAAATTAAGTCGTAATAACAAGAAATTTTTTTTATAAACGACATTTTTATATGTTGTGATCACCAGAAAACAACTTTTGAGGAAATCATGAGAAAATTAAGTTATATATAATGATAACGTTATAATAAAGATAAGTTATAAATAAATGATAAAACAACTCTTTTTGTTGAGATCACAAGATTGAAAAAAAAAATATTGAAGTGGCTTAGGCCCCTTTTTACTTCTGTAGAAAGCAGACAAAAGGACAAAAAAAACATGACAGCGAAGAAAAACAATGTTTGTTTAAACAATAACTGCCCAGACGGTTTATCATAGGCCTCAGAGAAAGATATTTATTCCTGGCAAGAACTTTTCCTCCTAAAGCAGGGTCTTAAAACCACATAAAACAAAGTGTAGTGATGGAAGTTGCTAAGGGGTTGAGGGTATTATAGCTATATTCCTGTATCCTCATTGTGTGTGTCCGAGGGCAATTGGTTGAGGGGATATTTCCTTATTGCAATTATTTCCTAAGAAAAAAGTAAGTGTGAGATGGAGATTGTTGTTCCTTTAAATGGGAGAGTAAGTTTAAGAGAAAGGTTTGCTTGGTTATGTGCTCCAGCAAACGCTAACTCTCTGTCCATGTACACACAAATAGATTTCACTTTTTAATTTTTTTCCTTTTGGAAATCCATTCACACTGAGACGGCATTTTCAGTCAACCAAAATGTTGCTTTTTAAAAAAAGCATCGCAGCACGGACTCTGAAAACGGAGGCTTTCGCAAACAATGATGCATTTTTTTCCATTGCTACGACGTTTCAAAGAGCTGGAAAGTCAATAAACACCAGGCGGAAATGACAAAGGTCGAAGTGTCTTGCGTTTTGCTCCTGCAGAGTACAGGGACGTAAATGTTTTCAGACGTTTCAGTGTGGATGAGCAACATTTGAGAAACGATTGACCGTGTGGATGTGAGGCATTTTTTGACGTTTTTAGGCATTAATGTAGACTTAGCTGCTGACTTACTATTTACTCAAAAAAGTCTCTCACACACACATACACACACCCAGAATGACCACAAGCATACAGTGGAATCCTCACATCTTTTATTTGTGTCATTCATTCATTACTGTGTCTTCCCAAACCTGCATAATAACTTTTTTTGTTTTAAACATGCACATTTTTTAATTGGTAAAGCCTGCACAAAAAGACCAATTTTAGTCTTGGCCATCAATGAGACAGCCAATTTAAAATAAGCCCAATGTGATTACAGTAATATGAATAAATAGTTTTTAACGCTTCGTGTGTGAATACCAGGCCCCGGCCTGCCAGTGAACCTGACAACTTCATTCATAACGTATGTGGCATTTCAGCTTTACTGCTAGGGTTCAGCTTTACACTTTGCTCATAGCCGCTACATTTGATTATTATTTAATGGACAAATACTATATGTCAAGAACCAGCTTGTTAAAGATATCTTTAGTCATACAATGTATTTACAGGGTACATTTACATCGAGCGCTCCTTGAAATAGCATGACATATAAAACTTCGGGCTATGAATGTGTCCACATCTCATCTAAAGTTTTCCATCAGACCCGAAGACAATATGATATGATTTGTTAATTTCAGAAAAACCCTCAAGGATTTGAATGCAGCGTGTTCCTGTCCTCGCTCTTAACCTGTAGTGCTGCACACACATGCAGAGGGAAGGGATAGCTCAGTGTTTAGAATATTAATATGTTAAGAGCACCACTAAAATGCAACTGCAGGGCCCTTGAACAATTCAATTCAATTCAATTCATTTTTATTTGTATAGCGCTTTTAACAATGAACATTGTCTCAAAGCAGCTTTACACAGATAATGTGGTGATTAAAGGTAAATATGTTCTTTGTAAGTAAGTTTGTCCCTGATGAGCAAATGTGGCAAGGAAAAACTCCCCGAGATGGCATAAGGAAGAAACCTTGAAAGGAACCAGACTCAAGAGGGAACCCATCCTCATCTGGGTTGCACCAAATGTCCATTTAAAGCAGACATACAATGCTGCGGGGTACAGTGATGGCGATCAGAAGCAAACTGCACTCCCGAGTCAGTGCAGCAGACCGCCGACACCAACTACAGTCCAATCCGTCCTCAAAGCACCCGTTCTACTCCGGAATTTCATGGAACCACCCAAGCTGTTGATGAGAGACCGTCCCAAGCTGCACAGAAGTGTGAAGATCCACGGAGGGGAGAGGGGCAGGAACAGTGGTCACTGGAGCCTCAGGAGCATGTTTAACTCGACCGAGAGAGAGAGAGAGAGAGAGAGAGAGAGAGAGAGAGAGAGAGAGAGAGAGAGAGAGAGTGTGACGGGAAGAGAAGGATATGGATTATTAAGTGTCCCTATTGGTGTATGAAAGTTAATGTCACTGTGCAGTTTGGACTCCGGCAAGACTCGCTATGTCAGCATAACTAAAAGGGAGAACCAGAAGGTAACACAGACATGAGGGATCTCTGGGATAAGAGACGACCCACCACACCACCATCAACAAACCCGAGTGAACGTGTGAATGTGAGGGGACGACAGCATACAAATATACCAGTTCACCAAACACTCTATATCCATGTTCCCTCCAGATCTGAGCCTTTACCTAAGAAAAATCTACTGATAAAAGGCTTGACTAAATAAATAAGTTTTCAACCTCGACTTGAACACTGAGACTGTGTCCGAGTCCCGAACACCGGTTGAAAGGCTGTTCCATAACTGTGGGGCTTTATAAGAGAAAGATCTGCCCCCTGCTGTAGTCTTCATTATTTGAGGAACCAACAGATAGCCAGCACCTTTTGATCTAAGTAGGCGTGGAGGATCATACTGGTACAGAAGTTCACTCAGATACTGTGGTGCGAGACCGTTAAGTGCTTTATACGTCAGTAGTAATATTTTATAATCAATGCGAGATTTGATTGGGAGCCAGTGTAGACTGATTAAAACAGGGGTGATGTGGTCATATTTCCTAGATCTAGTGAGGACCCTTGCTGCTGCATTCTGAACTAACTGAAGCTTATTTATGCACTTACTCACACACCCAGACAGTAAAGCGTTACAGTAGTCTAATCTAGATGTAACAAAAGCCTGAACTAGTTTTTCTGCATCCTGTAACGACATCATATTTCTAAGAACAGGGCCCTCAACCCTCAGCTGTATAAATGAGATAATTGTAAGGCTCTGGATAAGGGCATTTGACAAATGCCATAAACGTACATACTGTATTATGCCCAGTATTACACATTATCATACATGGCAGCTTTTGTGCTGTTTACAATATAATGAGACTTTTTTTTATTTTGGTGCTGATAACTGAGAATAAATCAAGTTAGAGCCAAATACCATCTTTGCTCTCCAAAACAAAACATTCTCAATGCAAGTTCAAATGTTACCTGAAGATCTCAGGATCCACATCTCTTCGACTTGAACTCAGTAAAGGTGTAGAACCTAAACATTTTACTGGAGTAAAGTGCTGCAAAACTTAAAAAAAGTCTTTGAGTATATCTGGTTTTTGAACAGTACTTACAGTAAGTATTTATCTCATATTGAATGTAGGCTCAAAGATGCATAAAAATTCATGAATTGAAGCGTAAAAATAGTTGAGTAGACAGTATAAGTTGCTTTGATAGTAAAACGAGAAAGTAGGCAAAAAATGACAAATACAACAATGCATTGAGTAAATACATTTATTCAAATACTTTACACCAATGGTGGTACAGCAATGCACCATAAGGTCATGCAGACCTCCTTAGAGCTTCTGCATACCCTATACACTACATAAATCAACCTGCATGAGCGTTTGGCTTCTTAAAGAATAAATACACGTTCAATGAGGTAGATTTTTCAACTAATAAAAAATCGGAAAATCTGTAGTCATTTAGGCAAGAATTGGAAAAATAGATAAAAGGATGAGAAAAGAACAAACTGGAAAGACAGCAAATATTTTGCCTGCCATACACCCCCACCCCCACATCCCAGTGGTTACATGAAAACCAAACGTGTGCTAATACATTGTCTTCACACAATACATAAGAGGCAACACTTGGGTTAGATCCAGAGCATGGACCACAATACGCTGGCAAGGACTCTACACTCATATGTCTGCACCTTATTTGTCCATCTCACGTAATTCCTCTCGTTTTGGATGTGGCTCCATCTTCCATACATTTGCTTTCTCACTTTATACCATGTCATTTCATATCCGTAATTTGTCATGTAGTGGGTGGATCTGAAAAAAGAAGAAACCCAAGGTTTATTGCACACTGGACTGTTCAATATATTCCTAGTTTTTGTAAACTTTTTCCACTCTTCATTTTAATGCGTTTTGCAAGATAAATTTCACAGACCTACAGATAGATACAGATGGTGGAAGAGTTGAGAACTTTTCAACAATCAATTTTTTATATCGAACTTTTCTCAGTTTCGAGGTTTGCTATAAGCCTTCGCGGACATGCATGAGTGACTCAGCTTAATGCGCATTGTTCCATCTGTGATGCGAACCTATATTTATAACAAGCCAAGATTATATGCATCATATGGTAAAATCCTAAAACCACTGGAACTCAAGCCATTCTAGCTTTTCACCTCATTCTGCTTAAATCTGGCATTCCCGCAAACAGGAAACCATTTACGCATATAGACACAGTATTAATAAAAAGAACATAGCATCAATCTTTGATCCATTTTCTTCCACTCCACACTCTGTATTTGCTCATTTATCAAGCTTTGTTCAGTTTGACCCGTATAAAAATGGATGTAAAAAGATTTGGGTTCATTTTAAAGCATGTAAGACTCAAGGTGGTTTCTATCAAGATGTTTTTGTTCATGTTCTCAAGGACATCTTGATTCCCCCCAAAAAAGAGTCAAACCCATAATGCAGCTATGGATACATGCCTTAAGGAACCTATGAGTATAAATAGGAGCATTTGAGATGTGCATCTTGCAGACTATATTCTGAAATGCACCACAAAGGCAGGAACAGAATTGAATAAAAAATGTATGACATATTTTTCAAAAATCACCACAGAAACCATGGCAAGGAATCAAAAATAAAAGCACATACTCTATACTGCTCATCTGTACATACGTTTTTTGCTTTTCTTTTTATTTTATGGACATCCATCGAAATGAATCACAGTTCCACATGCCATGGCCCCCTGATGTCAGAATTCTAAAATTGTGAAAAAAAATTAAAATAAATGTAGTGGTTAACACTGACATTACAAAAATACAGGTTCCCTCGGAAATATGAATAAAATCGCATGCCACGTGTCGACTTAAATGTGTGGACTGTACATTTAGTTGTTATTGAAATTCTTTTTTTTTCTTATATTTATTTGTATCAAATTAGTAAAAGTGATTTAGATTCCTAATTCATGCTGATTAAAGCTTTCTAACTTGAGACCACATGAGGAAGAAGCCTTGAGATAAACCAGATTCAATTGTTCAAAAAAGAACAATCTTTTCTGGATTGTATTGCCTTATGAATAAATGCAATTATTTACAGTATACAGGAGCAGCACAGAATTAAAGACAAACAATATCCACGTGTTTTGAAAAGAACACGTAATTCTACACTAGGAGGGGCTTTGTAGAAGACGACTATGCTGCAGTGGTCATTATTCCAGGTACTAATAAAGAGCCTACACTTCTATTTTTTAATCAGAGCTTTTTCTTTGATGCGTACAACAATCTTGTAACTGATATATCAGTGTAAAGCTGCTTTGAGACAATGTATATTGTAAGAAGTGATATACAAATAAATGTTATTGAATTGAATGAACTGTATATGAATACTGGATAGGTAAACCAAACAAAATCACAGATTGATTAATGAAGATAGACACATGCTAAAAGTGATCAAATGAAGTTTCCTTTGATGTGGTGGTTTTGCTAGCTAGATAACATTAGGTTAGGCTTCACAAAGCATTATAGTGAGCACTTACATCCTTTCACTAAAGAATACATGCATTTACATGTCACATGTACGTTACAGTAAAATTTTTCTTCACCTATATGAGCAATGTTGTGAAGCTGGAGTCAGAGCAGCCCAATGACACAGTGCCCCCAGAGCACAAAGAGTTATAGGGTTTTGCTCAAGGTCCCAAGAGAGACAGCTTAGCAATACTGGGGCTTAAACCACCAACCTTCTCAATAACACAGAGCTGTTAACACTGTGCTACTGCCTCACCGTCAGGCCATAATTGTATATTTTAAATTATGAAAATACTAGTCCTTTATTCTGGCATGTTCCTTTTATTATCAGGCTTGGAGTGCAATATAACTAAACGAAGAAAGAAAACAAATATTAGATAGATGATAGATAGATAGATAGATAGATAGATAGATAGATAGATAGATAGATAGATAGATAGATAGATAGATAGATAGATAGATAGATAGATAGATAGATAGATAGATAGATGCAGGTGCACAGTGCATTTAGCATCTATCAGACGTGCAAATAGTGACAATTCTACAAATTAACTAGATATGTAAATATATGTACAGCATGTAATATATAAGTGGACAAAGCTACAGCAAATTAATATAAAGGCTCTGGCAGTGAAAATGTGCATTACATTTTGAGTATGTACAACAAATAAATATAAAAGCTCCAGGCAGAGTATAAATGTGTGGAATGTGGTGAGCAAATACACTAAGAATATATATGAACATATCTCCATAAGTGGATGTGGTGTGTACCATATGTGGGATATAAAATTTCAATCAAATTAGAACCACAGTCAATATTAACCTTGCACAAATTGCGTAGATGTTGAGTAAATTGTTTAGAGGTTGGTCTAATGATTGGAAAGTTGCGGGTTCAAATCCAAACTCATTCAAACGGTTTCTGAGCAAAGCCATTAACATTTAACATGATCAGTTGAACTGTAAATCTCTCTGGATGAAGCCAGTGTGTGGTTCTGATAGTTTGATATGGCTATTTTAAACGTCAGACTTTCACTGGGTCCTGCAAAGTTACCAGTTAGGAGACTGGCTGTTCTTACTTCCCTCATTTATCCAGTCCTAAATCCAAAATATATGAAAAAATGAACTTATGGTGTAAAATTCTCCTTTTAATAATCAGCTTAGCCAAGCACATTGTTACACAGAGCAGTTTAAATAAACTAATGCAAAAAATAATTGATGGTAATTGCATTGTTGGCAGCTGGCATTCGCAGGGCTTAGAGGACATGCCTAATTAATCAAGTTTCTTTCTGTGCAGGTCTTTATGGGTAACGACCAGAGCACTAACATTCACACATGTGGGAGCGATTTCGTCCACCCCCCACCCCCTTACAAAATAGAGGCGAATGTCATTTTTAAGACGAGGCTCCATCTCTTTGTAATGCCCGCTTTCTGTTATTATTAGCAATAATAAGAGCCGCTCCTCTGGGGTCTCTCCTCAGGAAGTTTATTTTCACTCATTTCAGCTTAATGATGGCTCTGAGTCTGGCCTCTGTCCACGTGGAACTTGTGTGTGTGTGTGTGTGTGTGTGTGTGTGTGTGTGTGTGTGTGTGTGTGTGTGTGTGTGGGTGCGTAACCACAGACAACCAAGGGTACCGAATAAAAAATTCCTTCATTGACAACATTCAATTACAACATTTTGTAAGTGTAAAGATCTGATCTACAGTGTGATGTCCTTCAGATTTATTTATATTTATATTTGTTTTGATCACTTTGCAATGCGGCACAATGAAAACCTGCGCAAGTCTAATAAATCAATTTGAATAATAGCGAAACAGATGACCTTTTACGTGGTCACTTATGTTTTGCTTAGGCTGTACACATGCATAATGAATACAAAGGCAACACAGCAAGTGAAAAAATATTCTACATGTGCTCAAAAAGGGCCTATTTAAGCTGAGAACGATGAATATGCATGCTCATGATCATTCCAGCTGCATGGCAACAATCTGTGCTTGCAGCATGTTTGGTAATTAAGTTAGCCACCCAGATCGACCTTGTGTAACCTGTGGAGCAGCGGCTCAGTCTGCGCTAATGTTAACCAGGAACAAATTAGCATTGACAATAACAAATTCATTTCACTTAATCAGCCGATGTATGGATGATGTTAGTGTTATTTATTATTTATTTACTTAATCATACAGGTAGAACCTGCACATACTGTGTGTGTATATATATATATATATATATATATATATTATATATTAATGCCCTTAAAAAACATCCCTAATAAAGTGATTCAGAACTTACATTCAAGAGCTTCCATGTAACACTCCAGGTCTCACACTGATAGATCGTAGAGAGAAGCATGACGTGTAAAGTTACTGATCAGAGAACTTTTAGATGAACCTCTGTTATATTTACATCTTATGCTAGACAAAGCTAATGTAAGTTTTGACTTGGTAAACAATTGGGGAGGGGGTTGTTTAGACTGACCTGGGGTAACAACACATTTCTTTTATTTTCAGACAGCACCCCTCTACTTTATAATTCCTGGTTTAGCTTCGTTGAAGGAGTTTATGTGACAGATATATGTACAATGCTTCAGATCAGGTAGCACGCATTCTGCCACACAAACTGGGCTGCCATCATTTGAAAAGTCATTAAGACACAGCCTGATTTAGAGCACACCTGTTTCCAATGTCTGCTAACTTTAATACCATTTCTATAGCAGGTTTAACAATGGAAAGCTTTAAAGAAATAAATAGCTTAGGAATATAAATTGTACATTCATACATTTGTTCCCTTTAACCTTTTCCCTAATGAGCGAGCCAGAGGTGAGGGTGGTGAGGGAAAAGCTTCCTGATATGAGGAACCAGACTCAACAGGGTGATACTGGATATTAAGGTTATCAACTGTTCAATAATAAAGAGGTGTGTTACCAAAACTCAGCCATTAAAACAGAAGTGTTCATACAAACTGCATTCTGAAGCCATGTTCAGAAAAAACCTTTCAATCTCTCACAATTTTGTGCAACTTATTTCTAGATATTTGACTGTATGCACTGTCTACACATGAACACATTGGTTAGATAAGCCTTACAAGACTTTGTCTAGTTTTTTAATAGGTAGCCCTTGGTTGTTTTCTTGTACATGAAGAAAGAGAGAAAGAAAGAATAAAACATAAAGCAAAACTGCACAAAATGGATACTGATACTCGTGAATACTTTTGTCTAGCGATGTGGATTTTCACAACTGAGGCAGATGCAAATTGCATCTCAATGCACCAGTATGGTGCAGATAGTTCACTTTTATTTTTTTTGTACAGACAGACAGTAAATCATTAATTTACTTAAGTGCCTCAAAAATTAGTACACCCCTAACATTTCAGCAACCATTTCAGTATATCTTCCTTAGATACAATAAATAGAAATGAAACTTATATATATTTTACAGTAGTCAATGTGCAGTTTCAGTAAAACAGCATAGATTTACTGTCCTATGAAAATTATTTTACATACAGAAATTATTGTCAAAATTGCTGGAAATTAAAAGTGAGTGCACCCTAAGTGATAACAGCTGTATGTGTATGTGTGTAACCATGCAAAGCCCTAAAGTCCTATTTAAGTTTTTCTCTGCTTGACATGACCATACAGATTTGTGTATCTTGTATTAGAGCAGTTAAAATTTGGTGCTTTGTGTACAATTCTCTCATACTGACCCACTGAATGTTCAACATGGCACCTCATGGCAAAGACTCTCTGAGGATTTGAGAATTAGAATAATTGCTCTTCACAAAGATGGGCGAGGCTATAAGAAGATCTGTAACACCATGGAACTGATTTACAGTACAGTGGCCATGGTCATACAGAGTTTTTCTCAGAACAGACCTCGCAAGAGTCCATCAAAGAAGTTGAGTCATCATGCTGTGCTTCAGGTGCAGAAGCTGGTTTAAAAAAATAGGTGCATAAATGCTGCAGCATTGCTTTAGTTGTTGCAAAAACTGAAGGTCCGCTGGTCAGTGCTCAGACAATACACTGCACACTGCAACACATCAGTTGGCATGGCCGTCATCCCAGAAGGAAGCCTGGCTCACAAGAAACAGTTTAGTGAAGATAACCGGTCCAAGAGTATAATTTACTGGAACCATGTCCTGTGGTCTAATAAGACTAAACTTGTTTGGCTCAGATGGTGGTGATATGTGGAGCATGTGTGGCTACGCCCTGGTGAGGAGTACCAAGAAAACTTTGTCTTGCCTACAGTCAAGCGTGATGGTAGTATCATCATTGTCTAAGGTTGCATGAGTGCTGCTGTTACTGGGAAGCTGCGGTTTATTGAGGGAAACATGAAGTCCAGCATGTACTGTGACATTCTTAAGCAGAACATGATGCCCTCCTTTTAGAAACTGGTCCAAACCGCAGATTTCCAACATAATAACGACCACAAACACACCTTGAAGATGACCACTGCCTTGCTGACGAAGGTGAAGGTGATTTAGTGACCAAGTGAACCCTATTGAGCACTTTTGTGACATCCTCAAGCGGAAGGTGAAGAAGTGCAATATGTATAACATCCAGCAGCTCCCAGCAACGACCTGTGCAGCTCTGGTGAATTCCATGCCCAGGATGATTAAGGCAGTTCTAGATAACAATGGTTCTCACAAAATATTGACACCTTGGACACAGTTTTGACACTTTTGTGGCCAGTTATTTACACAATAATGTCTGTATGTTGAGTAATTTTTTGGAGGACAATAAATCTGTACTGCTATACAAACTGCACATTGACTACTTTAAAATATATCAAAATTTTATTTCAATAGTATTGTCCCTTGAGAAGAAATATATATATATATATATATATATATATATATATATATATATATATATATATATATATATATACACACAATGACTACACATATATAAATGCATGTGTTTGTGAGTTCTTGCCATTTGTTCTGCCAATTGGTTAATCACCACTGCAGTTATGACACTGAAAAGGACCTTGGGAGATCACAACAAACTAGAGCCAACGGTGCGAAACACAACGAAAAAACTAAAGCCAACCAACAGATTTGGACTTGTGCAACGTCGTGACGATATGCATTCGTGCGTTTAAAAAAGTGTCCTACTGATTTCCGATCAGAGCTCAATATTTAATCATGCAACCTTTTTTCCCCCCTCGTTTCGCTCATATACGCTGGATGCAAAAGTCTCGCTTGTTAACGGCGTGTAGACACGCATGACATCAGTGCTGGCAGTGTCGAGCAGGCAACTCAAGCCAAAAGGACATTAATGAATCAGCATTGTGCTGCGCCGTCCCTGAGCGTAGGCCTTGTGATTTATTCATCTTTGGCAACGTGCACCTCGGTCATGTTCCAAGTCGAAACAAGACCTGCATGATGCAAGAAAGTGCAATGACCACGCCGAACTGCTGCTGATTCCGGGTCTGTCTTGCACGGCGTCTGATGAGGCAACGTGAGAAGGTGAGAATCGTCGTTTTATATGACATCTAGAACGCGCATAGGCCCAAAGCGAAATTGCACGTGTACGTATTTTATAAGTCAAAGTTCAATCATTAATGAAGCGTGGTTAAGTGGTCTGATAGATTGAATTATTGTATTATTTTCAAATGCTTAGATTAAACCATTAAATGGTTACTAGACATTCTATGTATTTCTGATTATTCACAATAAGGTTTTTCCGACGTTAGTCCCACATATTATTTCTTTTCTCGTCAATTACATAGTTGACATCTTTATTTCAGGAGAAGTGTCCAGTTGTGCATGGAGGCAGAGTCGAGAGATTTACATTTATTGCTTTATTCTTGAGCTATCACAGTGCACTCTGGAGTGCTTTGACAGATGCATTTTTTCTCTTTTTTCTTTCTCCAGAGTTTAACGTGCAAAGGCTTTTGACACGCAACACAATGAAAAGTGCATTAGTATTTTCCATAGCTGAATATGAAGAGAAAGACAAAATGTGTGCCTTTAATCGTGGATATATTTTATTCTCACATCATGCATTTTATTATTATTATAATTATTATAATTAGTAGTATTGTTTTTATCGTCAGTACCATGGTTTTTCAGTTTTTCATGGTTTTTCAGTGCCTCTTGATAACTCCTGTTATTGTCATCATTCCTTTAATAATATATGATTTATTAACAGCCTACTTCAATTTATTTTTTTCTTTTTGTGGTGTACCTGGTTTATTGTAGCAGGGCAGGGAGAAATTAAATTTAGAAAAAAAAAAAAGAAAGAACGCTCTGGATATTTGATATGATGATATCTGATATGATGACAAAAGCAGAAAGACTTAAAAAAAAAAAAAAAGAAAAGCATTAAAGAGAAAGCACTGTGTTATGATGACACGATTTGCATTCTTTATTCGCTTATTTCCTTTTCTTTATATTCAAACAAAGGTCTTTTAACAAGAATTTAACTTCTTAATCTAGAAGCAAAGCAGCACATGGTTGAATGAAATTTGATGATGAGGAAAAAGCCAAGAATGTACAAGAAGTGTCACTAAATTTGTTATATGAATAAAAAATAAATGAATAAAGGTTTACATTTGTCTGATGCAGTAGTTCAGTCTTTAATTCTACATCTATAATGTAAGGTAATGTCATTTTCATGGTACTATATATTTATTTTAGGGTCTGCTCTGTTATAGTGCCTCTAGTGCCCTATAGGGTTAAGGGCCTTCCTCAAGGGCCCTAAGGGGGGGGCAGCATGGTGATACACGGGCTTGAAACTCCAACCTACCGATCAGTACCTCAGAGAAGGCTTGGGGTTGACTGAGCAGCTTTAGGTTTATAATCTCATCTTAATGTGAGTCTATGGTGCAAAAAAAAAGAGTCTCAACTGCTATGATTTAACACAGCAGTGTCGATCAGTGTGACTGCTGTATGTGAAAATTCTCTGTCTAAGCATCTTAAAGTGAGTCTCTGGTGCAAAATATTTAAATGCAATCCAGCAGTGGTACCGAGACATAAGGGGAGGAGGCAGGCATTGGGATTACGCATTAGTGTCAAATCGCAAATTGCATATGCATCAGATTAGTGCAGAAAGACGACAATGGAGAGCTCAACTGAGGAGCCTCCAACAGATACTCTATGTGCGAAAGCGATGTCCTATCATTGCACCTGTAAGATTATAGCCTTTTACTGGCCAAAGAAATTTTATATCTCATAGTTCCAAGGTCCTCAGTTCCACATTTATCTCAGGATAAATCTTCCTCATGTTTCACTGTATATGTTCTGTCCATGCAGGTTTCATCATCCAGTTTCCTCCCATAGCCCCCCAAAAAGCTGAACTAGCTGAACTAAAGTAGTTCTGTGTGAATAAGTGTGTGTATGATATCTTCTGACTGCAATCTCCTCCATGATGGGTTCCTTCATGTTCTCAGGACAGACTCTAGTCCCACCTTGATAAAACTGTTACTCAAGACAATCCATGTCTCAATATAGAAATGTCAGAAAATTGAGATGAAACATACACATTTTTGCACATAGAGAAATAATATAATATGCAAAAACACACACACACACACACACATACACTCCATGGAGGCCATAGCGACATTTTTAAGCTACAAAGCCTGGGTCAGACACGACCACAAAATAAAACAGATGTTCTCATAATGTAAATACAATAGATCTGGCACCAGGGCCCAGTTTGAACATCTCACACACTTACACACACACACTCACAAACACACACACACACACACACACACACACACACACACACACACACACACACACACACACACAGCATGAGTCTAGCGCCTCTCAGTGTCAATATAACAATGGCTTTGACTCTCACAAATCAGAAAAGAATTTGCCCCAAACATGCACACACACACTCACACACACACACACACACACACACACACACACACACACACACACACACACACAATGAGGGTTGGCAGTGTGTGCTGAGGAGGTCCCCAGCTGGGTTTGGATTGGATAAGAGAAAGCTGACAGAGTGACAGGCTCTACTTAAGTCATAACAATGATTAATTTTACATTTCAGCGAGTGCTGCAGCAAGCGTCTCGTTTACTGTAAAGGCCTGGAGAGACGCTCGCAACAAGAGGTACATGTTCTTCTGTTAGCCAAGCAGAAGCTGTTTTTCGCTCTTGGCGAGAACAAATATATTACAACATTATGTTTTATTATTGCTGGAGTTGTTAATTAATGTTGCTTTTTTTTTTTGTAAATTCATTGTCTCCACCAGTAACACACGTCAAACTAATAACAAATGTCAAACTAGTAAGACTTTCCAGTAAGGGCCCAGGACCTGACTGTAATTACAGCATTGAATAGCATTGAACTGATCACAAAGTAAGGGGTTTGTAATAAGAAGTGGATGAGTATATTATACAAGTAGAGAAATGAATTACTCAGAAATAACTGATGCAGGGAATTCATTAATGCTCTAAAACACACACAGTTACTCACCATTCAGAACTTCCATTATACACAGAAAACATTTATGCCCAGCTCTCAAAATTAGACTTTAAAACTTGTACCTTTTCTTGTGCTTCTTTGTTGGTTATGGAGATTTTCTGGCAAACACTGCCACAATATTGTCATTATGTAAATATATTGTTTAAATGTAAATAAACCAGCATGCTGTTATTTGTCCAAGTGTTCAAGTATATACAGGTGACTCAATAAATTGGAATATCGTAAAAAATTCATTCATTTTAATAATTCAATGCCACAGTTTGAAGTAGTTTAAGTCTTTGGTTCTTTAAATTGTCATGATTTTGGTTTACATTTAACAAAAACCCACCAATTCAAAAACTGAATATGGTGACATGTCAATCAGCTAATCAACTAAAAACACCTAAGGTTTCCTGAGCCTTCAAAATGATCTCTCAGTTTGGTTCACTAGGCTACACAATCATGGGGAAGACTGCTGATCTGACACTTGTCCAGAAGACAATCCTTCACAAGGAGGGGAAGCCACAAACATTCATTGCCAAGAAGCTCCTGTTTACAGAGTGCTGTATCCAAGCATGTTAACAGAAAGATGAGTGGAAGGAAAAAGTGTGGAAGAAAAAGATGCACAACCAACCAAGAGAACTGCAGCCTTGAGAGACTCGTCAAGCAAAATCGAATTTGGGTGAACTTCACAAGGAATGGACAGAGGCTGGCGTCAAGGCATCAAGAGCCACCACACACAGACGCGTCAAGGAATTTGCCTACTGTTGTTGTATTCCTCTTGTTAAGACACTCCTGGACCACTGACAACATCAGAGGCGTCTTACCTGGGCTAAAGAGAAGAACAACTGGACTGTGGCCCAGCGGTCCAAAGTCCTCTTTTCAGATGAGAGCAAGTTTTGTATTTCATTTGGAAACCAAGATGCTAGAGTCTGGAGGAAGGGTAAAGAAACTCATAGCCCAAGTTGCTTGAAATCCAGTGTTAAGTTTCCATGAATTCCATCTGAATTTATTTAATACACAAACTTCACATAAAAATAAAAAGAAAATAATAATTAAATGAATGAACTTTTCCACAATATTCTAATTTATTGAGGGGCACCTATAGATGAAAAGAAAAACCTGAACTAAAACTAAGACAACTTTTTTAGAAAAGGTTATAGCACAGCAGTTATGCTCACATCTACTTAGTAATAACATTTCAAAGACGTTCTGAGCAGCCATGTTATACAAGCGCTATACAAATAAAAATTAATTTAATTTAATTAAATAGACGTTGCATTATCAGGCTACAGTGACACTCCACGGGATCATGACAGACGTCATGTGGATAAAGTGGCTCGTTGGTCTAGGGGTATGATTCTCGCTTCGGGTGCGAGCGGTCCTGGGTTCAAATCCTGGACGGACCCAGATTTTATTCTGATTAGCTCCCTGATAACTCGTGAGTCATGATATATTACATAAAGCCTAATTGTGCAGCATCTCGGCATATATAGATCACTTAAACATACCCATCACTATGCAACAAATAATGGTATGTTGGTTCTGACTACATGCCTTAAAAAAATATAAATAAAAAACAAACATTTCAAACATATTAATTAATTGTTCCATTAAAAAAAAAAAAAACAAAAAAAAAAACATTTTATGTGCTCGAAGCAGAAGCATTTTGGACAGGGCTAATCAGTGGCATGACAAAAGATGTTAATGAGTTGAGAAGGTTGAGAAGTGCATTATTTGCACCCTGAAGATGTTTCTTTCTTCTGGGAAGATGCTAGACTAGATTTTTGGGATTGCATGTGAAAATTTGTGCTTATATATCCATAAGGGTGTTATTAAAGTCAAGTACTGATCTAGGTGAAGTGAGGAGGCTTGGGGTACAGACAAAAAGCAGAACAAAGATACATTTCTTAGATCAGAATTCCATTCAGCATGTGCCAAAATGGCTGCTCATAAGATCAGCGTTAACTAAAGTCGCACGTTTTCGTTTTAGTGTTATCAGGCTATAATGACAATCAGCAGATCTGATATCAGAGCTTTGTTTTAGACTGTGCTGTGCTGTGCTGTGCTTTTTATTTAATTTATTTATTAATTTTTTAATGGGCATCTTGGCTTGTTGGTCTAGGGGTATGATTCTTGCTTTGGGTATGAGGTGGAGTTCGGGGTTCAAATGTCAGACAAGCCTGAGTTTTTTTCTGATTAGTTACCTCTGGATGAGAAAAAACAATTATCAGCCTGATAATTCGTAAGTAAGTGAAAGCTCTTCTGCTATAGAGCTTAGAGCTTAAACTTCAACCCTATAGAACACCTTTGGGATGAACTGGTGGTGGTCCCACCATCTTTGAGGGTAAGATGTAGGTATACATCACATTTTCTGTTCTGGTACCGAGGTGGTGAAATAACCATCCCCTTGATGTTGAGGCAATGGGCATCTTCATTTGGCAGGTAAAGACTTTATGTTAAAAAAGTGCTATAATTCTTATTAACTAGTGGGATCCAATGTCTGCAACCTAGTAAACCCAGACTGACCACTAGACCACCAGGGAACCTGGTAAGGGCTTCTAAAAATATAAACATAGGTGCCACACAATTAGTCTGTATTTAATATATTCATGCTATATTAATATATATGTTCATGAGTTAAATATATTCATGAGTCATGAGTTATCAAGGCAACATAGTGTTGATCCCATTATTTACTATAAAATCTGACTCATGCAAGATTTGAACCCAGAGCCTTTCGCAACCCAAGCCAGAAGCTTACCCCTAGACCAATGACCCAATTTAGCCACATCACCTAGGTCATGATCTGCTCAAGTGTCACTGTAGCCCATTATGTCATTTTGGTTAACGCTGCTGTTCTGATCAGCCATGTTGGTTTGTTGAACAAAATTCTCATCTAAAAAAGTCTTAGTTTAAGTCCAAGTTTTTTTTTATCTATATGGCTTACTAACTGTAGTATTAACGTACTTGGACAATTAACGGTGTGTTGGTTTATTTACATTGAAACAATAGTAAAGATTAAAAAGGACATCATAATGTTGGGATATTAGCCCAAAACTCCCCGTAAACAAGAACAAGAAAAAAGAGGCAAGAAAAAAAGGTACAAGTTTTAAAGCCCAAAGTGGTAAGCTGGACACGAGTGGCTTGTGTCTTTGCTAATCTGGTTTAACAATAGCAACGACTGAAAAAGACATAATGATGTAGCAAATTTTGCCAGTGTGAAATCCCCCTTAACGATGCAGAACACAAGAAAAAAGTACAAGTTGTCCAGTGTGGCGAGCTGGGCATGAGTGGCTTACATTTTAACTCTCTGCTTTATTTCAGATTGTTTTTGGCTATTTAAAGTTCTGAATGTTGAGTAACTGTGTGTGTTTTAGATTATTAATGAATTCCCAGCATCAGCTATTGCTGAATAATACATTTCTCCGCTAGTATAATGCATTTATGCACTTCTTTCTCATTACAAACTCCATAATTTGTGATTAGTTCCTTACTGAATGCTTTAATTATAGTCAGGTCCTGGACCCTTACTGGAGGGTATTGCTTATTTGACATTTGTTATTGGATTGATGTGTGTTACTGGTGGAAAATTAATTAATCTTACATGTATGCCACACAAATAACAGGAAAGCCCAGAGGTAAATCTAGCAGCAGTGGTGTGTAATATGGCCCTCAACCTCAGCTACATCAGGTCACAACTGTTCTCAGCTTTTTGCTTTGTACATGTGCATGCGATTTCTAACTATTAATCATTAAATTTGGGCTTTTTTGGTTAAGGAATAGAGCCTGGACCTGTTCGCATCCCAAGCGAGAATCATATTTCTATACCAACAAGCTAAAACAAATTCAAAATGACTTGGTCGAAAACAAAGATACAAAGATTTCTTAGATCAGAATGCTGTTCAGCATGTAAAGTAGACATGAGCATTAAACAAAGTAGTACATTTTAGGGAACCCATTCTTGATTTGGTTACGAGAGGTCCCAGGTTAAAATCTTGAACGAGTCTGAGTATTGTGAATGTAATATTTCACACACATGATGATAGTTTCTCCTCTGGGCTTTTTACTGTTGTATCTGAGGTAAAAAAGAATTCTGACAAAAACAAAGACAATTTTCTTAGATCAGAATTCCCGTTCATGTGATGACAAACCAACATGGCTGCCTTACGTTAACTAAAAGTAGCACATTTTAGTTGTACAGTTTTTCTCAGCTGCTTTGGAGCGTTTCTCAGATCAGAAATGAAATTCTTAAACCTGCTTGTTCAACAAAGAACATTTCTTGTTGCTTTGATCAAATTGCGAATGCTTTTGTACATTAATTTAATCGATTGTGTACAATCATTTGCTGTTTCAAACATTATTAGTTGTTTATGTCGTGTTGATCAAAATATATTATACTGGTTTCCCGGAATAGTTTTAACCCCCAAAACATCTCAGCATCAGTTCATTCATTGAATGCCAAATGATTAACCCTGATGTGATCATCTGTCAATCTTAAATTTCTATTAAACTTTTTTAGGTAAATGTGACTTGATTTGACGAATTGTGTAGATGAATCTTGAACGTCTAAAATTAAGGACAGTGAATGGCATCAGATCAACCGATAATCAACTAGTTCTCTAAAACAGGTCAAAGGTAAATCTTGTGAACCTTTAATTGGAGAATGTACACAGATAGAGCAAAACCTGACTTAGAATTTGTGGAAATTTATGAACAACCAAGAAATGGACGAACACTATTATAGTAGAGTAAAAGTGTTGATCCTGTCTGGTCTCTTGCAATCAATATGAATTAAATATGCATTTAAATAAATACATTTGTGCTGCTGAAATTCATATATACCAAACTTTGAAATTCAGCCTTGAACTGACACTGTGCAGCGTCATACTGACAACATGACGAAACATTTTGACAATCTTGTTTGTGAACAATAACAAAAGGACTTGTGATTCTGATGGGAATGAGAACTTACTTTTGAGAGAGACTTTTGAGAAAAATAAAGGCATTTGCAAGAAACTCAATGTGTTGTGCTGCTTGTACGAATTGTTTTGAGAATGCATCTAAGGTTTTGCAAATATTAAGGATGATTCGAGAAACGCTCCAAAGCAACTGAGAAAAACTGTAACACGTTTATCTAAATCAGAGATGCCCAAACTTTTTCCTATGAAAGGCCAAAAATTTAAATTGATTGTAGACTGTGGGCCCAAAAAACTGTTGCATTTTATCAATAATAATTGCATTATATTTAAATAAAAGTTGTCATGGTTCCCCCCCAAATTATGATTTTATTAGATAGATAGATAGATAGATAGATAGATAGATAGATAGATAGATAGATAGATAGATAGATAGATAGATAGATAGATAGATAGATAGATAGATAGATAGATAGATAGATAGATAGATAGATAGATGTAACTGTAGTGAATGGACATTCGGTACCACCCAGCTGAGGATGGGTTCTATTTTCAGTCTGGTTCTTCACAAGGTTTCATCCTCATGAAGTTTTAGTTATAACTAGTTACAATAATAACTAATTGAATGACTTATTGGTACTAAACTTATAGTGGTGGATGAAAAACACAAACCCTGTAGTTGAGTAAAGTAGAGATACACTCTGTAAAATATTACTCCAGTAAAACTGCTTCCTTCAACTTCCACTTAAATAAAATTACGGAAGTATTTGTTAAGTATCCAAGTTCTGCGATTTATTGTGGCTATAATGTATTATTTTCACTTTGTTGCAAGACTCTTAATAGCTTAATTGCGGGTGCCGTGGCAAGTTCGAGTCAGGAGTTTCTTCCACCATATATTACCCTCGAAATGTTCTGCTTGCTGTTGAACTTATGCTGAACTGTATGTTGGTGCAAAACGAGTTCAAAGCAGAGCGCTCACTCTACCGTAATTAGTGGTTTGCTGCGCGCATGACCAGTTAAGTTTTTTATTCATAAATAAATAAATCAGAAATCCTGATTTCACAAAATATAGTTGAGTCAAAAATAGTATTTCTTCTACTCACAAAAAGCTACTTAAGTACAGCAATAAATTACATTTACTACCATTGCAAATGTTTTGGCACTAAACGTATCATTTCTAGCTTTGTAACCTCTTTATTTGTGTAAAACTGCTTTAAGACAATGTCCATTTGAACATTATAAATAATCCCTTTAAGTTCACATCTACTCTTGCTGTAAAATATATTACTCTATATGTCTAAAATCCTTCTGAAAATTGCTCACTATGCTCACAAATGATTAGCCCTGACAGTGGGGAAATACGGAAAGGCAATCGTCCCTGAATTTCATCTCCTAAAGTTTCCATATTCAGATCAGTTTCTTATTCATCCAAAACCTTTCTTCCTCCCCTGAGTGATCGCTTTATCATTTCTTTTTTCCCCTGCCGAATAGCTGCACAGGACTTCTCAGTTCGCCACATTTCCATTGACATTATCATCGGGCCTCTGAGTTAATAAGCATCTGGGTTGCCCTTCCTGAGATATTTAGCTAAGCGTTGGGGCACCAGGCTCACGCTCTTCAGAGAGAATACTGTTACACCAGAGTTCTTGTATATTTAGAAAAAAATGATTTATATTCTAATTTTTTATTTCTAAGCTCTTTCTCTCTCTCTTTCACACAAACAAATCCCTTTGAAAGAAAAAGCAGCATGGCAGCATGATGCTAACACAGACTGTCACCTGTAGAGGCCTGAAGCACAAAGAGCCACTGTGCGAGAGGAAAAAAGACACTAACAGGGCAGTAATGATAGAGATTGGTGTGGTAAGCGTAATTATACAACTGCTACACACAACAGGGCCTACACACACACACACACACACACACACACACACACACACACACACACACACACACATACACAGAGCAACACTTCGAGCCATGATTTAGCTCGGGGGAAGTTTGTAGTGTGTATGGAGCGCTTAGCACAAATAGAACAGGAATGGTCCAAATTAGCATTATTATCTTCAGCAAATAAGTGTAAATATTATGGAAAGATTGTTTCTGGTGATTAAATCTCATGGAAAAGTTGAAATCATGATTAGATCTGATAACTCACATGTTGAACGGGTTGACCTTTCGTTTTAAATATATAAATTAAATGTTCCAAATTTTTATACATCCTGACTAACGATGAAGATGAAAGTAACTTACTTAAAAATATCGTAAATTAAGACATGGCCAAGCCTACACAGGGGTCTTATAGAATGGTGATCAGTATAGGGTGGTATACTGTCATTTGTTAATAATTTAATGAAATTAATTTAATTTAAATTTATAGCAAAGTTATACTAAATACTTGTAAATTGAGATAATAAAGATATTTACAGTTTTCTCAGTTGCTTTGGAGTGTTTCTCAGATCAAAAATAAAATTCTCGAAAGTATTTGTTAAACCTCCACATCATTTAATCACTTGTGCTCATCATAAGAACATTTCTTGTTAATTTGTTTTGAATTTTTTCAAATGCTTTTGTACATTCATTCAATCAATTGTGTACAACTGCTGCAGTTTCCTACATTATCAGTTGTTTATGTTCATGTACATAAAAATATATTATAGTGCTTTCACCTGAATTGTTTTAACCCCCAAAACATCTCAGCATCAGTTCATTGCATATGACATTGAATGCAAAATGATTAAACAAAAACATTTCTACTAAACTTTTTTTTGTAAATGTGACTTGAATTGATTAATTATGCAGATGAATCTTGAATGTCACTAATGAAGGTGAATTTACAGCAACAGATCAACCGATAATCAACTAGTTCTCTAAAACAGGTCAAAGGTGAATCTTGTGAACCTTTAATTGGAGAGTGAATACAGACAGAGCAAAACGGAATGGATGAACAACTAAGAAACGAACGAACACTTGTACAGTACAGTAAAAGTGTGAATCCTGTCCGGTCTCTTGCAATCAATATAAATCAAATTTGCAATTAAATAAATGAGTTTGTGCTGCTGAAATTCATAGATACCAAACAGGAGAAAATACAATTTTGTGCATTTCAGTCACTGTGATCCAAACTGTAGTTTATATCACGAAATCCTGAACTGTGCAGCGTCATACTGACAACATGACTAAACATTTTGACAAGGGAACTTTTCATTCTGATGGAATGAGATGTTCATTGACACAAATATTTACTTTTGACAGATGAACTAAGGATTAAAAAAAAAAAGTACAGACTTTTGCAAGAAATCCAATGTAATGTGCTGTATACAAATTGTTCTGAGAAATGCACTTACTGGTTTGCAATTATTAAGGATGATTCGTGAAATGCGCCAAAGCAACTGAGAAAAACTGTCATAATTGAGGCTGCAATAATAAATCAATGATTTTATAAATCAATGATTACTGTTTTTTTATTGGTTTTTAAATTGTTATTAATAATATTAATACTATTATTTTATAGTTTTACAAATTTACAAATTACAAATTTTTGTGCCACGTTATATATATATATATATATATATATATATATATATATATATATATATATATATATATATATATATATATATATAAAACTAAAGCCATAGCAATATGAGAATAAAATTCATAATATTTTGAGGAAAAAAGACAAACTTATGAGATTAAAGTGGTATCATGGCTGACCCTAGAGCCCTAACAAGCTGAGATATGTGATAAAGAATTTGACTGTGTAGTGAATATGTGACAAGTTAAAAAATAAATTCTGTGGTAACAGTCTAAGTGTAATTTCTGCCCACCTGCTTTTGACCACATTTTACTGTAATGTCATTCCTCTAACTTACACAGTGTTCATTGGCAAAATCTATAGTATAAGTGATATGTAAGAAATAAAGTAATCATTCCACTAAGACATTTTTGAAACATAAAAAGTACAATAAAACCTGAAAATGTGGATTTGTGCTGAAAGAAATAACTGAAATAAAAAAGAAGCACATTGCAGGGTTTTCTGTTCCACCCTGAACCCTACAGTAAATGCTACTCTTTCTACTTATTATTATTCTAGTTATTATCTTCTTCCGTCCTGTGACTGGGTTTTCCTCTTGGCAGGCCATCAGGGCCAGCGAGGTCTTCTGTGCTAGCCTAAACTCAATCAGAATCACTGACTTAAGTTTTAATATACTTTTGTTCATAAATATTTATTCCCAATAAACTATTCTCTTTTTCGATAGCATAGATTCGGGTGTTCCCCTTAAAGTAGCAGCACATCTGAGTGTAGATAGATAGATAGATAGATAGATAGATAGATAGATAGATAGATAGATAGATAGATAGATAGATAGATAGATAGATAGATAGATAGATAGATAGATAGATTCATTCATTCATTCATTCATTCATTCATTCATTCATTCATATGGATATTTTACAAATTCCAGCAGTATACATGAACTTAGGCATTTAAGACTTGCAATTAATACTAAAATGTTTTTAACAATCCTGTGCAAACCAGAGTGTTAAGGTGCATAGTGTACAGTGTGTAGTATAGTATATAGATTTTCTCCCCCAAAGTGGAATTAAAGAGCTGCATGGCATAGGGAGGAATATTGTCCATGATTCACAAGAGCCTGCTCAGCTCCACTGATGCAACTGATGTCAGGCTGTCCAGCTTTGAGCCCACAACCAAGCCCACCTTCCTCACCAGCTTGTCCAGACTCAAGGCGTCCTTCTTCTTGACACTGCCTCCCCAGCACACTGCCGCATAGAAGAGATCACTCGCCAAAACTGTCTGATAGAACATCTGCATCAGCTTTTTGCAGATGATGAGAGACACCAGCCTTCTGAGAATGTATTGCTGGCTCTGTCCTCTCCTGCACAGAACATCTTTGTTAGCAGTCCAGCTGCACTCCCAGTAAATTTCGATTTAAATTTCGATTTTTCCAGTTAGATTCCACAACATCATGTGTTGCCGGGGTCAAGTTATCTGCCATAAGGCCTTATGAAATTAGCATGTCTGGGAGAATTGTGATTGTAAAAAGTCATGTTGCTTGAAGATTTGACACTGAAGCCATCTATATATCAAATATATTTGTTTGGATTTAATCTGTTTTGTTTATTTCACAAGGACTGACATAGATGTAGAAATCAATTTGGTCTTAGATGCACTTACATTTACAAGAGAGACTTTCCACGAATAGTTTGACATCATGAGGAAAGGTCAGCCAAAACAGTTTAAAACAGCGTTTTTCAGCATTTTATGAACCATTTACACTTTTAAATTTTCTTTCTTGTAAATTTTGCATAAAAATACACAATTTGCCTTCATTTCAAATCTGTATTGCACAGAAAAAATGCACAAAAATGCACCCATTGTATGAGGTTAATATCGATGCTTCTGCTAGAGATGATGTATGTGAGTGGTGCGGTTGTGGCCACAGCAAAAGGAGACATGTTGAATTGTGCTAATTGGGTTCCTTGCTTTAGTAATGACTTTCATTCTCACTGTATGAGATTCCTGTCTGTGATGCAACGCTCTGTTATACTGCGTTCCTCTATAAAATTGAAGGTATCTATAAACATGGCGTCATAATGATGGTTTTATAGGAAGATAGATTTAGATAGGACACCACTGAAGGCTTAGGGTCTGAAATGCATGACCCAATATTGAAAATGTAAATACATTCTGTATTCCTATCTCACGTCCAGTGTTCCCAGTATCCACTGCGACCCTGACTGGCATTCAGTTCTTGTGTAGGTGAATAAAAGAAGGTTGTCCATTTAAAAGTACTTAAAACTCTACAGAAAAAAATCTAAAATATATAGACTTCTATGTGTGACAGAGATGGACATAGAAGAGATTATGAGATAGTTGTGGATGAACTTGACCATGCCTCTTCAAAAACTTGACCAGATTTCGAAGATGACAGACATGCATTCTTAGATGCAATTTAGACATCCATGCTTGTGTATGGTTTACATTGCAAAAGCTATACACCCAACCCAACAAACACACACACACACACACACACACACACACACACACACACACACACACACACAGGTTTAGACTGAGCTTTCCCCATGCACCGGCTCCAGTCTTTGGGCAAATATGCTGACGTAAGAATTTAATGTGTCTGTTTATAACCTTGTGGTGACAGAGTCTTGAAAGAAACAGTCCAGTATGAAATATGCCACCCTTTGGAATCCTAGCGCGAAAAGATTGATGAAGGGAGATGGAAACCTTAAATGCACCCTCTGAAAAATAAATTGGTTAGAGGCAAACATTTTTTCGGCAATCGACCTTTTAAGTTGACGAGCCACAGTCACCGGCGTGACTCCATGCTGAGTGGAGACGGTCGGTAATATTGCAAAATAGGGATACAAATGTGATTGTGATATTTAGAGATCTATAGCTAGAGGAAGTGTACACAGAAAGCCTGTGATGGATGAATCTGGTGTTCGAGTGGGAATCCATTGCAACGAAATACATTAACGAGAACGGTCTTCTATTTATCTCCAAAATATATTGCGCTTGAGCATTATTGCAGAGACTGCAGACAAACAAGAGCAATGGTTGTAATTGGGAGGTGACTGCGGGAGCACTCGCCCCAGTCCTGGGGTTTTAGGGTGATTAAATTACACCTCCTTGCGTTTGCAGAGCCTCCTTACTCTATCTTGACAGCCCGTCTGAGGACTCTGTCTCCTCTCTTCCTGTCCCCCGCCATCTGAGACATCTGGTTCTCGTTAGCATGCTAACCCTAGCAAGGAAGGCCAAAGAATCAGAAAGTGAAAACAAGACTTTTAGGAGATGGATAGACACTATGGACTCGTTTTTTTTTTTTGGTGGATAAACAGACGAGTAGGATGCAAAGAGATGTTTCAGTGTGGTAATCATCCTGCGTTGGTGGGGAGAATGAAACTAAATATTCCTATCTAATGATGTTTCACAAGTACTTCTGGAATCAACTAGTGATGCACCTCAGTTAGACGGGCCACAATGAGTTCCTGATGGCAGCAATAGTCAAGGAACCGGTTTGTACCCCTGTCAAATCCCATGTGGTTAAACACAAACTCATTTTCTTCTTGCAGCCCTGATAGTAGAGCCACTATTTTTGCTTTCAAAACGCACTTCGTATGCATTGGAACACAACGCTCCGAGTGTGAAGCCATGCAAACCTTCAGAAAAAAAACCTTCGGCCGAGTCTGTCAACACGGCCTCCTCTGGAGTTCCGCGTGATTTCTGGAACCGTTGCTTTTCAACACTTCTGCTCCAGTGCCAAACATGTGCTGGACGTATTTTCTTTTCAAACACAGATCGATGGTGCCACCGCCCCATGCCTCCATTCCCCAATCGACCGACGCATGACTGTCATACACATATCAAGTCGTCTGATCATCCTGACTGTAATTCCCACCTGAGGACTGCCATGGTCTTGCCTTGACCACTATTTCCAGCTTAATCCACAACCTGGGCAAAGATCTACAGATTACATACAGTAAAAATTATGTCCCAGTGGACAGACCTAATGGGAAAAAAGAAATCTGAGCATTATGTGGTTTACAGTGCTGGAGAAATGATAGCAGGCATTTTGCGTTATCATTATGTAAACTGGTCAAATGTGCAGATGGTTTGAGTTAGTGCAACCTCATGGCCAGAGAACGAGCACATTGGTTGACTGTTAAGACCAAACAAAACTCTGGCACCAGGACTTTTGTTAAATTAGACTTAACTATTTAGCTCTGTATAAAAGAAATGGAGATGATCCTGTCTGCAGGGTCGAGTACTAACCAATATGGTCTGAATTAAACTAACTCAATCATGTGTGTTCCATTTAAACAGATTCCTTCGAAGGCAAAGAGAGATATGAAAGTGTTCTGCGCTCGCCTTATCTCCAGATTTATCGGCTCACTGTGTGTCGCGCTTGTCAGGTTACCAGCTCCTATTGACAGGTTTGAGGGAAGTAAAATACACACCAGCTCACACTGATGGCCCTATGTTAGCATAACCCATGGCTACTAGAGGCAGGTGGTCAGATAATTTACTGCACGTTTAGCAGGGCATGAGCCGATATCAGGGAATGGGTAAATCTTATATTTCAAAATGTTCTCAAAACATTTTGAGAACTTTAACAGACTTTAGTAGATTTTGCAGAACGAGTAACAAAACAGGAGCAATGTGATGTACTTTATAACGTTTCAAGACATAGCATATACACTTTCCCTGCCGAGATTTAAAACAAAAAGAAGAACTGATTGAAGTCAAACGAGGTGTGTTCTGATGGGGAACATATTTTCATGGAAAATATATAAATCATAGTAGCAAAGTTAAATTGTTAATTAGTGTAACTTTTTAAAACAACATTCTTCTAAATCTCTTTTAACCAAAGTGCAAGCAAAAAAAACCTGAACACCTTAAGTTAAATCGTTGCTATAATGGGGCAGTGAAAGCTTAGTGTTTAAGAACTGATCAAAAGGTTGTTAGTTCAAATCCCACCACCATTAGGTTACCACTGCTGGGCCCTTGAGTAAGGCACCTAACTCTAGAAAAGGTAATTTGCCAAAATGTAAGTGTAAATTGTAAAAATTGCACCAATGTACTGAGAGTTTTTGGAAGCATGTAGTAGCAAAATCTAGCATGAAGTGACTGAGGCGTGCTCTTCTTTTGGTAAAACTATACACCCCTGATTCTGTATTACGTGCTTTAAACATGACAGTAAAAACCTTCATACTCATAGTATACCTCTATGCATATTCCAATCATTAGAATTTAAAGGATTTTGATCTTCCAAAGCACCTGCTGCACCTTGGAAAGAAATCTGTCTGAAGAGTTAAAATAATTAATTTAAGCTGATGCTGTCCTACTTACACATCAACTGTCAGCTGTTAACCTGTTAGCAATTCAAAAGTGAGGCTGTTAAAGGACACTGAGTGACGTACGTTTAAGCGTGACCCAGACATAATGACAGTCCATCACTATGCTCTTTATAAGATTACAAGCCTCAACTGGCCCATGTGGAATGTCAAGAATGAAAAACTACTAATCAAGTCCGAAAGCTCTCAATGAATCAGATGGAAAAAGTGGTCGTATGACCGTCAGCAGAGCTGCAACATTGCTATAGGGTTACAATGCAACATTCTTTTTGCACGTTTTCCAGTAAAGCCCAATTTTTCTCTTTGCTTTTTTTCCAGTAAAGTGAACTTTTGTAGGTTTAATTTGTAACAATGTGTTCCACTCATGCTAAGCATTTGTGCTGTGAAGTCCCTAGCAATAAATACTTTCTAATGTTGGTTTATCGGGACACAGACTAACACAAACACACAAAAAAAAAATATGCTAAGTAAAAAAAATTAAGCAAATTGAGTAAGGAAGAGAAGTCATAAGTCACGTCCCCACCCCATTGATTTTCACACTACCAGTTGTTCAACATTGTAAATATAGCTAAACAATTTACGACAGTTTATTATATCTAAAACCTTCTAAATAATCTATAGCTTGCGGAATACTGAATGTAAGAATCAGAATCAATCAAAATCAGAATCATTTAATGGTCCTTTGTTTCAGAGTAAAAATTAAAGTAAGATTAAAATATAAATTAAATCTAAACATTTTTGATAAAATATACGTATCAAGTTATATATTAAGTAGAAATGCTTTACAGTTATTTAGTTTCCAATCTTACTGAAATATACTGTTTGCAATATGTGGCTGTGAAACAGATCAGAAAAAGTCTTACTCTTATCATACAGTTATACCATGTTATGTACCATGACTATGTACTATGCTCTTCAATTGATTTTTTTCAAAGAATACAATCTGTTACTGTCAATTCATTTCTGGATACAAACGATAAAGGATAATGTAAATAAACTTTCTTTCGGCTTCTCCCATTAGGGGTCGCCACAGCGGATCATCTGTATTCATGATCCGCATGTTCGATTTGGCACATGTTTTTACGCTGGATGCCCTTCCTAACGCAACCCTCCCCATTTATCCGGGCTTAAATAATAAACAAAAAATCTAAAAAGGGTTCCTCATTTGGGCTGAGCTGAAAGCCAAGTCGTAACTCAATGGTTATGAGGACAGTAAGGTGCTCGAACCTCAGTACTTTCAAGCTTCAGTTGTTGAGGCCCTTAACCGTCTCTGTTTCAGGGTTTCGGCTTCACCTTTGCTTGCTAATAAGATGTGATTGGCAAAGGCGGAAAATTACTCTGCTAAAATGTATATGTGACAAGTACAACCCTCCCGTCTGAAGATGTCAGGTTTATTGGAAACAACTGACTGTTTTTTTCAATATCTATTCTGTTCTGTGCATTTTTCAGGATGTAGCGGTCTATCTGCTGATATGTGATCCACGCCTGCAAAAAAACCCCAAAAAACGACAGGTTTTAAAGTCAATGAACTGCCAAGAAGAAAACAATAGCCAACGTTTTGTTTAGTCTACACCATATAAAAGCTCACCCTCATGTTTTAGCACGAAACAGAACTCCAGCACAGAGAAAGATTTTTAAAACTGTGCATTCCGAACAGCTTATTACACATTTTAACCTGTTCCAAGACAGATGTGCAAACCCAGTGGGGGGAATCGTGTCGGAAAATTGACGGGAAGAATGACATTGGAAGAATCGAAATGACTGGGATTCATTACGAGCAATCTTGTGTCCTCGTAATTCCTCCTGTCTTGACTTAAATAATTAAATAAACGTTCTTTCGACTTGTTAGACATTTCTGGCAGTTGTAATCTTCAGCTTCTGTCTGGTGTCAGTTAAAAACCATCAAAAGAAACAATAACAGTTTTTTTGTTTTCGTAAATTGAGTCCGAAATGACGCCAGATGACACCATGGCTGAGAAAATGCACGATGTTTGTTGAACCGAATTCTGTTTCCTCAAGCAAACCACCAGCATTCTGTTTTGCTTTAAACACACATACCTGACTACATTTTTTTTTTTTACGGATTAACTCTGGTCCTGCTAAATCCTGAATCATGGTGAATCTTCTTCTCAGCGCTGAGTCAGCTGTCACATGCATGAACAGAACGTCTCTAGACAGCCTCAACAAACATTGGAGGGAAAAAAAGACCAATCACTGCTTTTCCACAACTATTAACCTTTTTTTTTAAAAGGAGGTAGCTTCAGTGGAAAAATACACGTGTTTTTTTTTTACTGATGACCTCAGTATGTGGCACGTTGTGTCATTTTTCGGAAGATAAACAGGGAATCCTCGTGTACGCGGCTCACGATTTCCACTGCGTCAGTAACATGCACGACTTCGTAAAAAGCCAATAATGGAGCGAGGTGAGAGAAAGTTACCTTAATTGTGTATGACAGCGTTCTGCCCTAGGTGGAATCCATCTATAAAATGTCCAACATGTCCCTGCTCTCTTATAACTCACCCTGACCTCCTGTGGAAAAACAAGCCCTTTCTAAAGAAGGTAAAAGCTGAAGTATGTGCCAGAGCAAGCGAGTAAAAGCCATGAGGGAAATCTCTTGTAAATGGTTAAAAGGGGTAAACATTTGACGTCAGTTTTTTTTTTCCTCCGAGGTGGCGCCTTTGCTGCCACCTAACGTTTCCACTCCAGACACGAGTTAACTCTCCCAAAATCTGCAAATTGGGCCGTGGCAAAAAGGCTTTCTTTGTTTTCAGCTACACATATCCGTAAGGTGTTGGCCAGCGAGGCTGACGTCATCCATGTTTTTTCCACCTTCGACCCTCGGGACGGAACAAGCGTGGCACCGCCGCTCTGGTACCTAACAAGGATCACACCCGCTCCGCCCAGGTAACCGTGTTTACGTTGCAATGGCTGGCTGACACAGCACACTGAGTTAATAGAGCATTGCAGCAGATGCAGAGAGAGAACTGTGTTCCTGCATTCTGACTCAGCTAAGAAAATGTCACTGTCCCTCATGGCTCCGGTCTACACCCACTGTACGTGACTGTTAGCACACATGGGAATTTGAATAGAAAAGCCAGATAAGCAATATCTGATGCATCTACTACTTTGCAGTGTCTTATTGTGCAGCCACATCATAAATACATACCATAAAGGTCCTGGAAGGTTTTTGGGTTGTCCTATTTCTAGGACCTTTATAATAAAACCTTGTTTATTTCCATTTATAGAATTTAGCAAACACCCAAATCCTAAGAAACCCACTATTATCTCATTTTATACAAATAAGCAGAAGGGATAAGGGCTGCACAAGGGTCCAGCAGCAGCTTGGTGGAGCTGGGATATACCCCTTACAACCTTCTAATCAGAAGTCCAACATGTTAACCCCTGAGCCACCACTTGATAACAGTAATTCCTAGCAGATTCATAGTTATTGCTAGCTATGTTTCGGTGCAACAAACCAATCAAATTAAACAGTATTTAGAAACACTGTCAAGCAAAAAACATGTCCTATTTAAAAGATGTGAATCTAAAATGTTTAAATAAATAAAAAATCCATCTTAGTACACTGCCTAGCAATGATTCAAGGTATGTGAATATTCACATTTACCACCCACATCTTCATTATACAGTATACACAATTTAATGGCTGTATTCGTCAGCCTCAGGTGTTGCTCCAGCCTCACACGCCACATCTGATCAAATTTCTATAAAGCTGTCGGTGTTATGAGCAGCCTGTGGACTTACAAGGCGCTAATCCCTATTAAAAAGCCAAACCACTACTGTGTTTTGCTGCACACTTGCTTGATTCCTTCCAGTGCTAAAACCACGGGTGTAAGGTCAACATCGTAGTTGATTCTGCTCAGAACCCTTTCACGTATTTGTTTACATTTTTTTTTTTTTATTTCTTGAATGTAGGATGGAGTTTAATTGAGCCTGAAACATGTTTATTAGGCTTCTAAATAATGCCAGGATCGGTTGTGTTTAGCAAGAAGGTAAAAAAAAAAAGTCTTTGGAAAATTGACAGCACACAATATTCTGTAAGATGATGTTTACTGTCCAATGGTAGCTTAGTGGTTTAGCTATTGGCCTTAGGATCTGGAGGTCATAAGTTTAAATGCCAGCCACACCAAGCTGCCACTCCTGGGCCCCCAAGCAGGCCCCTAACCTTTGAGTTGTTTGAATGAGACAAATCAGCGTAGGCCGCGCTGGCTAAGGGCATTTGCCAAATGAAATAATGGTGCCTCCAGTGAAGAACTATTTTGTGGAAAATTTTATTAATAAAGGTACAGAATTACATATATTTTTAAACTCAACACATTCGACTTAAACGCTCAAAAAATAGAGAAACTTTTGAGAAACTTTTTTAGGCATCTACTGCTATTTCTTCTGAAATCCTTTTCCTTCTGTCTCTCTGCTTACAGAGGTGAAGTGCATCATAATTGCATTTCAAAAACTGCCAACACTTTTATTTACAACCCAATAATAAATTATAAGACTCTGTAGTATTAAGTCACCACACTCTTTCCAAACATTATTCAGTATTTTATTTTATTTTTTATTTTTTTTTACAACTTTTTTCTTTATACAAAGAACTTATGGCTTTTTACTAAGCTGTTATGTTGTTCAATTTCAGTTTCTCATGTTGAATATTTTTCATTGTTCAGCAATGACAAAATAAATGTTTTAATGCTTATTTTAGGACAATTCTTTTCTATTCTAAAGCCTAGATAGGTTTTCTGTTTTTTTTCTTTCAAGAAATCAAGGACAATTTCACAGTATAATTATCATACTGCACTGGCAGATCATTTGACTTGTTTCTTGTTTGTTACTTCTAAAATCATGCATTTTTTTCTTATATTCAAATGGTATTTTTGCAGTGTGGGTCAATGTCTGGTGATTGATTTGGCGTATCTACAGCCATCTTTGTTATGTTGTTAGTGTGTTTTAAATTGCCTTGCTGCAAAAATGAAGCTCCTCCTAATGAAATGATATGAATATTGGCAGACTGAAGAAATTGGCTGAGTGAATGTTTCTGAATTCATTCTGTTGCTACCATAATGAGGTTCATCATCAATAAAGATTAGTGAGTCCACTGCAGTAGCAGCCATGCAAGCTCAAACTATGACACATCTACTAAGCTTGACCTGTATGTTTTGTATCATGAGTAGATCCTTTTCTTCTCCACACTTTATTTTTTCCATCACGTTGGTAGAGGTGAACCTTGGATCCAGAACTTTTGTGTCTTATTGCTGTATTTCTTTGTGATCAACCAACCATTACTGGATGTGAATGTTGATTAATTTCACCCCAGTCCTGAGGAGCTTGTTGGTGATGTCCCTGAAGTTTTCTTTATCTTCACAGCGCTCAGAATGTTTTTGTCATCAATCGAATCATTGTATTGGCTACACCCAGTTCTTGTACAATGGTTTTAATTGTTTTTTTTTTTTTCTCTTTTCACAGCTGATATGCATTTACTGGACATTTAGAAGTATGTTTACTATTAATGATCCAACATTTTTGATTGCCTGAATCATTTTTGTCAAACGGGTGTCTATTATCTATCACCTCATATTCATCTATTTAACTCAAACCCAAATGACTAATGTTTTCCTACTGAAACAGTGAATATAAAGAAATGTTGAATGATATAAAGCAAGTATTTGTATATGTTATAACTCATTCAGTAGCAATAAGTGCTACTTTATTTATTTCCAATGCAATTCACAGCCTTGTTGATTCACTGGATAAAACGTCATCAATGCAGAATTACTATGTAATAATATTGCACATCTTACAGAAACTAGCCAGCCCAGAAAACCACAAAGGTGTCACAGGTTAATCAAACATGCAGTGGGGTCCATGAAAGCAGAAAATAAATCATACTGTTTGCATGGCTACGACTTTGTAGCATTGAATATCTCCTGAATCATGTTGTTGATACACAAGGTGGGTGAGTACTGGTCAACCTCAGAACCCCTACCTACAGAGCTGGTCTCTGTTAATAATCTTAGACTTTTTCCAACCATGGACCACATTACGGAAATAGAAAACCAAGGATTCAACATATAGCAATGAGGAAACATCCAGAAGAGATCCACGGCTTATTTGGACACCCCTAAGTGTTAAATGTACCATATCATGTGGGACTATGCTCTTTAGAAGAGGTCCTGAACTGACGGTTTGAGAGATTCCTCGCCCGCTCCAAATTAAGTGTGAGATTTCTATAGAGATTTAGCCCATTTCTACCACAGCATTAATTCTGATTTGTCCTAGAACATACAGTAGAACATCTTTGAGAGTATGTCCAGAAGATAAAGTACAGCTTTGGATTAATGCATTAATCATTCTAATATATAATCTTTTCCAACAGCTCATTCACTGGAAATTAAAAATGCTGATTTGGCAAAAGATCTATGGAACAGTCAAAACTAAAGCTCTAAGCTTTCTGAGAGGACAGGGGAAAGTCTTCAGGACAGGCGACTTTCTGCTTCAGTTTATGTTATAATATGATTCTTACAAGCAAGTGATGACATTAAATGTCCTTTTCTCCATATGTTGGATTTAGATTTCCAGACATTTCAATCTCACGTACAACCAAACAACTGCAAAGGATCTTGCTGAAGTGCACTAGTGCTTCAACATCATTTGATCTGCAAAACAATGCCCAGACGTGAGGGAGATTCTTGCAGAATATCTAAGGAACAAACCCCCAGCATATGCCTGGAAGGTATGATGTGGGGGTCTCATTTTTACCAGTTCTGAGCATTCACACAATTCTTACTGTACATCTGTATTTAAACCAACCATCTGCATGCTTACATTCTGCATGAGATCCCAGCACGTGTATGCCACCTAATGCGTTCATGAATTATGCAGATCTCGGACATGGAAAGAGTTTCCGTCTGCTCATTATGCTTATGAGAAGGAGTTCCATGTGTGCCTTTGGAGCAGATTCATTCAAAAGCCATTGTGGTTACATTTGATTTTTTGCATCTGCTTTGAAAGGATGTGGTACAGATTCCATTTTATGGGTAAAGTACAAATTATTCCCAATCACATGGGGAGATTCTTTTATTAATCATTTTTTGTAGTGTAGTTTACGTGTGTAGTGTAGTTTAGTGTAGTGTAGATTAGTGTAGTGTAGTGTAGAGTAGTGTGTACTGAGGTGTAAATCGAGTCATCATTTCCTGGAATCAGTGTAAAGAATAACTGCATACTGAATCAAAAAGTCCTTCAAGCTTATAAAAAAATGTTTTAGTGAATATACTAAAATATTTATTCATTAATGCAATAACATATGTACACAATATTCAATGCCAGTTGGAAAACTTATTGTTTTTTTATGTGCTCTGTCCATTCTGTCTCTGTGGCATTTGGTAATTTCATATACATATTATAAAGAAATGCATTATCTATCTATCTATCTATCTATCTATCTATCTATCTATCTATCTATCTATCTATCTATCTATCTATCTATCTATCTATCTATCTATCTATACACACACACACACACACACACACACACACACACACACACAAACAGAATATACTGACGAAAGTATTTACAAACTTACATAATGTTATATGAGATGTTGTATGGTTTAGAGACAGTGGCATTGAGTAAAAGACAGGAGGTGGAGCTGGAGGTAGCAGAGATGAAGATGTTGAGATTTTCATTGGGAGTGACGACAATAGTTTATTAGAGGGACGGCGCATGTAGGACTTTTTGGAGAAAATGTGAGGGAGGTGAGATTGAGATGGTTTGGACATGTGCAGAGGAGGGACATGGGGTATATCGGTAGGAGAATGCTGAGGATGGAGCCACCAGGAAGGAGGAAAAGAGGAAGACCAAGGAGGAGGTTTATGGATGTGGTGAGGGAGAACATGCAGGTAGTTCTTTAAGAGAAATGTTCATTTATTTCAGATAAACAATATTGAGGTGTGCAGTAATGGTGACATGTGTCCTAAGTCAGTGTAGAAGTTAACATTAACTACAGTCCAAATACATTCTCAAAGCTCCTGTTCTTATTCGTTAATTTCATGGATCCCCAGGCCGTTGAAGAGAAGCCATTCCCTGCTGCAGTGGCCTCGAATCAAAGAGAATACCATCCAGAGGCAGGCCTGGACGAAGCAGGCAGAGCTGAGGAGGGGAAAGGGGCAGGAACAGCAGTCACTGGTACATCAGGAGCATGTTTAACTTGACCGAGAGAGAGAGAGAGAGAGAGAGAGAGAGAGAGAGAGAGAGAGAGAGAAGAGGGGTGACAAGCATCCTTATTGTTTTAAAACGTTAAGGACACTGCATTTGGGGGCTCCAGCAAGACTCTCTCTGGCAGCATAACTGAAATGGAGAACCATATGAGGGGATGACATCACAAAAATATCCCAGTTCACTGAACACTTTATAACCATGATCCCTCCAGATCTGCTTCTTCCCCTAAGAAAAATCCACTGACAAAAGACTTGACTAAATGAGTCTGAGTCCCGAACACTGAATGGAAGGCTGTTGCATACATGTGGAGCTTTCATCTTAGTAGACGTGGGGATCATAATGGTACAGAAGTTCACTCAGATACTGCAGCGCAAGACCATTAAGTGCTTTATACGTTTAGCAATATTTCTAAGGTGAAAGAAGGCGATCCTGGTAATATTATTCATATGAGCCTCAAAGGAAAGACCACAGTCAATAATCACACCAAGGTCTTTGACTGCTGTACACACTGAAACAGAAACACCATCCAGAGATGCAACGTAATCGGAAAATTTACTTCTAGCTGCATGTGGTCCTAGTAAAAGTACTTCCGTCTTATCCGAGTTAAGCAGAAGGAAGTTATCAAGCATCCACTGTCTTATGTCCTTTACACACTCATCAACATTGTTAAGCTGATCTCTCTCAACTGGATGTGCTGAAATATACAACTGTGTATCATCAGCATAGCAATGAAAGCTAATACCATGTTTATATATAATTTTACCCAGAGGCAGCATATATAAAGAGAAAAGCAGTGGGCCTAAGACAGATCCTTGTGGTACACCAAGTTTTACTTTAGAGAGTGTGGAGAACTCACCATTTACATCAACAAACTGATAGTGATCAGTCAAATAAGACCTGAGCCAAGAGAGCTGTTCCCTTTATTCCAACAGCATTTTCTAGTCTAGCAAAAGAGAGATAATGATCAATGGTGTCAAAAGCTGCACTAAGGTCAAGCAAAACAAGTAAAGAGACACAACCCTGATCAGAGACCAATAACAGGTCATTTACCAGCCAAAAGATCTATAAGGTTACTATAAAAGGTTAAATAATAACTTCAAAAATTATGGAACTATAATAAATGGTATAAATAAATGGTACAGTATTACCCAGATGAAGATCTGTTCCCTTTTGTATTTGGTTCCTCTCAAGGTTTCTTCCTCATACCATATCAGGGTGTTCTGGCTCGCTCTACAGGGATATATTTTTAGGGACAGATTTATGATGCTAAAATTTATACTTGCTATCTATTAATTTTTGTAAAGCTGCTTTGGGACAAAATAAAATCTAATTGAATTGAATTGAATTGAATTGAATTGAATTGAATTGAATTGAATTAAATTTATTTTATTTTATTTTAATTGAATTAATAGTAGTGGTATGGGGACGGTATTATTTGAAAGCTACTAAAAATAATTTAAAAGTAATTAACTTCTATAACATCATATAATCATATAATGCATTATAGCTTGTTCATTATTGTGATTCAGAGCTATCATACCCAGAGTGTAATCATTATATCTGGACTCTTGTTTTCAAACAGTGCAAGTGCATTAAATGCATAATTAACAGAATGCTAATTTCTATGATGTGAATCACAGAATTATTTGTGTCATGCTGCATTAGTTCATGGTGCATCTTTACACTTTATGCTTACTGAATAGTAGGTTTGAAATCTGGTTGCTGAATCATACATCAGAACCAGGTTTTTTTGGCCAAGTGTGTTGACACACACAATGAATTTGGTTCCAGCTGTTGGTGACTCTCAAAAGTACAGACATAAATAACAACACTATACATTTTGCTTAATGACAAAAAACCACAAGACAATACAGATTAAATAAGACTACAATGTACAGAGTATATCAGTCATAATGCGAGAGTGCATGGTGATTCAAATACAGTTGTGTTCAAAATTATTCAACCCCCACTGAAATTGATTGTTTTGGTCGGTTTGACATTGATTATGATCATTCAGTCATCCTGCTTACAATTAAATCAAAGAGGCACGTGTAGGTCAGACAAATATAACATAACATTTATAATGAAATAACCACAAATGTCTTTTTTTTGAGCTCACATCATTATCAGTTTTATTCAACCCCCAAGTGACATTCAATCTTAGTACTTAGTACAACATCCTTTTACAGTTATAACAGCTTTTAAACGTGAAGCATAGCTTGACACAAGTGTCTTGCAGCGATCTACGGGTATCTTCGCCCATTCATCATGGGCAAAAGCCTCCAGTTCAGTCACATTCTTAGGCTTGCGCACTGCAACTGCTTCCTTTAAGTCCCACCAGAGGTTCTCAATCGGATTTAAGTCTGGTGACTGCGATGGCCACTTCAAAATGTTCCAGCCTTTAATCTGCAACCATGCTCTAGTGGACTTGGAGGTATGCTTGGGATCATTGTCCTGTTGAAAGGTCCAACGTCTTCCAAGCCTCAGGTTTGTGACGGACTGCATCACATTGTCATCCAATATCTCCTGGTACTGAAGAGAATTCATGGTACCTTGCACACGCTGAAGCTTCCCAGTACCTGCAGAAGCAAAACAGCCCCAAAGCATGATTGACCCCCCGCCATGCTTCACAGTAGGCAAGGTGTTCTTTTCTTCATAGGCCTTGTTCTTCCTCCTCCAAACATAGCGTTGATCCATGGGCCCAAACAGTTCTAATTTTGTTTCATCAGTCCACAGAACACTATCCCAAAACTTCTGTGGTTTGTCCACATGACTTTTGGCATACTGCAGTCGACTCTTCTTATTCTTTGGGGACAGCAAGGGGGTGCGCCTGGGAGTTCTGGCATGGAGGCCTTCATTACGCAGGGTGCGCCGTATTGTCTGAGCAGAAACTTCAGTACCCACATCTGACAAATCTTTTCTCAGTTCCTCAGCAGTCACACGGGACTTTTCTCCACTCTACGCTTCAGGTAGCGCACAGCAGTCAAGTCAGCATCTTCTTTCTGCCACGACCAGGTAGCGTTTCAACAGTGCCCTTTGCCTTGAATTTGCGAATGATGCTTCCTATGGTGTCTCTTGGTATGTTTAACATCTTTGCAATCTTCTTATAGCCATTGCCCTTCCTGTGAAGAGTAATCACCTGTTCTCTTGTCTTCCTGGACCATTCTCTTGACCTCACCATGTTTGTAACCACACCAGTAAATGTCTAGAAGGAGCTGAGTATCACAGTCATTTTAAAGCTGCCTAATTGGTGCTTATTAGGCTTTATTGCTGCTCCCTGATATCCACAGGTGTTTTCAATACCTGATTGAAAACACTTCATTGAACCTCTGTTCTTCAGAGTGGTAGTCTTTAAGGGGTTGAATAATTATGTCAATGAAGAATTCACAAAAGAAACATTTACTACTGTATTACAAAACTAATTGATGTCATTTTAGTTGCATATGGTTCTTTAAGAAGTCCTTGTAGGATTTCATTCTGAATACAATTACAAATGTACACTAAATTCCCTAAAACCATTTACAGCATTGGGGGTTGAATAATTTTGAACACAACTGTAGCAGTATGCATCACATAAAATAAAGTTGTTTTAGGTCTTTTGTACAATATACATATGTCAAATGTAACACATATCCATTTGATTTGTGTTCTACCATCTATTATTAAAAGATGATGCATGGTGACGCACAGACAAGCATGATTTCTAGAGCATGGGTTTTTTACTTACACTTATGGCGTTTGGCAGATGCCCTAATCTAGAGAGACTTTTATTTATTTAATTCAAACAAATTAGCAGCTCTGCGGATAAGGGCATTGCTTATGAGCCCAGGATTGACAGCTTGGTGTGGATGGGATTTAAACTCACAACCTATGCCTTAACCTCTAAGCTACCACCTCACCAATTCTGTTCAAAACGTTTCAGGTTAATTAGATTGAAATCTATGTTAATCATGGCTTGGGTGCATTTAGACTCACTGTGGATACTTTTAATTTGTAATGTTGAAACTCGAGAAAAGAAGAAAATTCATAGTTGAGGGTTAATATTTTTTCTTGTTGCTGCTGCTGTAATTTAATTGAGTTTTATCTTTAGGAGCATTATTTAAATAGTTTTTGCTCCGATTAGTTTTTCGCTCATGTATTAAAACACGCTGTAACTTCCTGTTACAATATCATCCTTGTTAATACACCAAAAAACAAAAGAAGCAGCACACTTTTGGTTTAAGGTGTGGACCAGGACATCCGTGCTGAATTCATTAGAAATGCTACTGCCACCAAGACACGACTTGTAATAACGTTCAGAGTCCTGCAGGACAAATTAGTGTATGGACTTGGACAATAACGGGTGTGACATGGAAGAAAAAAAAGTACAAAATTCAGGGTGCAGATTGTTCCAATTTTGTCATTAGGTTTAGCACCGGCTGGAGAGTTTGACCTGCTCCAGAAATGAACTCAGCACTCCCCTCGGAAATGCACAAACACCAGTTTCTTGTTCCTTTCTGGCCTACAAGTGAAGCTGTCTGTCTTTCTCGAACTCATATCAGATTGCAGAGAAACAAGCGTTTAGCAATAAATCACCTGAAACGCTCGTGTCCAGACCTCATGTTAAAAGGGCTGGCGACTAATAAACGCCGTCCTCGTGCTATGCTAAAGCGGCTCACATACACAGGCAATGGCAGTTTTAATAAAAGATATTATTGTAAACTCAGTGTGGTCCTGAAACCCACGTTGGCATAATATTAACATGTGGTGAGCGGATGACTCTCGGGGAATACGTTAGCATGATGCGACCCAACATATTTATGCTACATGCAGTTTAACCAGGTGGATACATTCCGGAGAAATAGATCGCTCTCTGACATTCTCACTCACACACAAGACACATTTGTACACACAGTAGGGTTGAGTATTTTTATTTTTTTAGAGTAGTATAAATATACAGAGAAAAGAGCAAGCTGCGACGAACACTAATAGCTTGTGTCGCTCTCTTCATAAAGGGGCATTTCTTCAATTCATCTGGAAGTGTTATTGCACGGTGATGGGCGCTTGGGAAAATGTTATGGTAATGGAGAAGCAGATTGGGTGTCGAATTGGATGGGGCGGTGGCAGAGTTTTGCCAGCACCATTGCTCAGGGAGATTTTTGGAGAAGAAATAGGAATTTGATCAGAATTAAAGAGAGCTGCCACTCTTTCTCTCTCTCTCTCTCTCTCTCTCTCTCTCTCTCTCTCTCTCGTCTTTGCCCCCCTTGGTGCATGGCTTTAAGCCAATAAGTGGAGGCCTGAGTTCAGAAATCCCTCTCCATCCCACCAAGGCGTTCTGACCACCTCTGGCCTGAGAGAAAAAAAATACAAATAAAAAAGGAGCCAGACTATCAGACTCCAGGAGCACAAGACCACTACTGAATGAAAGAAGCCTTCTTCTCCAGCAGCACTAAGGTAAGGAAAGGGTCTGTGACCACCCTGAACCACGCCACCTTTGGAAAACACAAACACATATCCACTGGACACCCATAGCAACGAACCTACAGGACACACCTGTCTAACGAATCCGATTAGCGGTACGCATAAATATCTGTGACGAGAACACGAAAACGACTTTCCCTCTAACCAAAGCCTTGGGAGTGGCACTAAAACTAACTCTCAGTTGAAATTCAAACATGTAGATATGTAGGCCAGGGCTAATTTCATTACTGGAAGTAAAGTTTTATTTTGTCATACAATGTTAACCACAGCTGTCAGAAAAACCTTATGAACACATGCATATAAATGCAATGAAAAGGAACACAAGGAGGTGGAGAGGTTTCAAAAGTGCTCCATTATATACGGCAGCAAGATCACATCTCAGTGTCTCTAAATTATGCTATTTATTATTATTTATACTAAATGATGCGATTAATTAATTAACCTCTGTGCTTCAGGGGCGCTGTATCATGGCTGATCCTGCCCTCTGACCCCAGCTTCAGAGCAAGCTGGGACATGCGAAGAAAGAATTTTAATTTGTTGTAATGTATATGTGACAAATAAAGGCTATTCTTCTTCTTCTCTTCCTCTCACCCCTCTGTGCTCCAAGAGTGGTGAAACATAGCTTCCTACATTACTGGGATGTAAAAAGAAAATAATTTCCCTGTGTGATCACTAAAGTATTCTTTAAAAAAAACATTCAAATGTAATTGACACGTGTCCATAAACTTATGGCGAAATAGAAGCCTATGGAGAAGTGACTTATTTCTTGTTCTGGTTTTCCGGTTGTGAGTTAAAGTCCCAGCAGCACCAAGGTGCCCACCTTTGGGCCATTGAGTATCGCCCTTAACCCTCAGCTGATTTAATTTGAAATGGGACAAATGTATAACAGGGTACAAGTATCTGAAAAAAACATAGCCCTTAACCCCATAGCTGCTGTATGAAGGAGATAAATGTAAGGATAAGGACATCTGCCAAATACCGTAAATGTAATGTAAATAATATTGTGGAGCAGGAAGGGTTAAGAGCGTTGCTTGAGAAAAAACAGCTTGGCAGTGCTGGGGCATGAAAACATAACCTTCTTATCATTAACCCTGTGCATTTAACAGTTGAAAATTGAGTGCTAAACAAAAAAGGACAGACAGTAATTGAAATAAAAAATGATACAATAATAATTATTACTTAAAGATTGACATGTGGTAGTTTTTCTGTCCATTTGTTTATAGAACAGCTACCAGGTGGTATCAAAAGGTTTCAAGACTAGCTCTGTTCACAAGAAAGCACATTATTTATCTCCGTTTACACACTTAAAACACTTATCACCTCAAAATAGTCCCCTTTTACAACAATACAGCTTCTAGCATTTTTCTGGATTATGTCACGAAAGTCTTCTTTTATGAAGTGCATCAAGAACCTTCTGCGTGTTGCACCAAACCTCCGCAGTGGTGCCAAAATGACCACTTTTGAACTGGATTTTCATTTTCGGGAAGTGGGAGAAGTCTGCAGGAGCCAAATCTGATGAGTAGGGTGGGTGTGGAAGTGAGATCTTATTGTTTCCGGCGAGAAACGTACGTGTGAGGAGAACTCTAACTCGCTGTCCATAATTAAATAGCAGATGTGTTATTGCACATGGTTGCACAGCTTGGCACCAGTTGCACAGCTCCTGATGTACACAGGACGATGTCTTTTTGCACAGTGACTTATGAAGTTTGGTGCTTCCTGTGACTGTGCATGCAGTCTTGTGCTGTCATCTCTTAGCGTGTTACAAAACTAGTCTCAAACCATTCTTTATATCAACTCGTACAGTATAACAAAAAATTATGGTGCCACTCCTGGGCCACTGAGCAAAGCCCCTAACCCAAGTTGACTCTACAGGCTGGTCTGCTGTAACAGGAACTAAATCAAGATCTTGTCGTGAATCCGTCATGCTGAGTTTTAGACTCATATGAACCCACAATGGTTTAATTGCTGGATTGAAGGTTTATCGGTTTCGGTTCCAAAATCACAGCGACTTTCACTAAATGATAAAGGGGTAATGAACTTCTCGACCCCGCTGTAATACCCGATCGTGTTCCGATCCTGTTTTTGCATTCAATGTTGCCAGCTTCCTGAGCTAAACTATCAGACATGGAAAGCAATAAAGGAAGAAAAACAGCAAAGTCAAACATTTCATTGGACAGATCGAGCAGTGTTTTTCTCTCTGCATGAAACCCAATTCCCTTTTTCAGGGTAATTAAATATAAACTTGGGTTTCAGCAAGGGAGAGCAAATAAGACAGGAGGAAAAGAACATATTAGGTCTTAATTGTTTCATGTTCAGGTCAGGTAATTGTGAATTTTTTTATTTTTTTGATCCAGGCTCTAATCAATTCAGGATCTTATTTGGCTTGGCCGCACTGATGTTGTGTCTTGCTTATCATAACCGCCATAGACTAGGGGAGTCACGGCACAAGGGTCTTTATAAATCTCGCTCTGGCTAGAGTACCTCGCAGACTTGACGGACAGTCGAAAGTGAGCCAGTTGCAGGAGGTGGAAAGAAATGAAATTGAACATCAATACATGAACATAACATTTTAAATAAACATTTGTAGTCGGCTAACTCGCTTGGCCCGAATGCTTTTTGGTAACCTGTCTCTACTGGGAGGATTTAATATGAAATGCTCATGAAAGGCTGGACACATTAGTGGTGAGGACTACTGGCAAGATGTGACATGAGTAATGTGCTCTGTTTGTTTAAAGCTAGGCAAAGCTGGCGTTTTCACAACTCCTTACTTATTTTAAACTCCCTGGTTTTGTCAAAGTAAATGTCTGAAGCGCTCAGGTCTTTTTTTGGTTTTTTTGTTAGAATAGAGCGAGCATGGAATAAGTGCCCTTTCCTAGCCGCAACTGACCCGCCCTTAACCACGGTCAATCTAATTCTAAACCTCAAGTAAAGGATCAGGCTCGCTCAGACATAGAAAATGAATGGTTACTAAGATCTACGGCTCGGCGGGGAAGCCGATTTGTTACTTGATGGACGTGCGTCCGATCTTAGTGTCCTCAGCCTGACTCTATAGCTTGCCAATTTCAACAAATGATCATCCTTCTTTACGCAGCTTGAAGAACGTTACAATCAAAACATCATGTTCTTCAGTCCAAGCTTTGGCGTTACCCTGTAAATGAGACCCTCGCTTCACTTATTAGCTAATCGGGTTGGTCATACAAGCCGCAGAACATTCCCTCTGCTAGTAGTCTAATATCAGCTCAAAGAGTTCAGAACTCCACTGGAAAAGACACATGAGCGGTTTCTCACTTCTCTTAGCTAGGCTCTAATTGGAAAAGTGCCTGACTGTACTTTGAGAATTAGCATTAGTGCTTTAAACGTTTTGCTGGATTTTTTCCCAGGTCACTAATCAAATAATGATATATAAAAAAGAATCACAGCTCTGACCCAGACAAAAATATGTGGATTCACCGAACGATTTGTAAATTGAAAAGAGCTGAACATGATCGCTGGTGATACATTTCTGTTCAAAAAGTCATAATAAAAAGGTTGGGGCCCCCTGAACCGATTAAAAAGCTGAAATCCACAAAGTGAAGCACCGTTTATAGGCATAGGCAAACGAGGCGGTCACTAAGGCCGCAACCAGTTGGGGTCAGGGGGATAGGGGTTACCAGTGAGCCCCCTCTTACCCCACCGCCATGCTCGGCCATTTTAATTATTTACCTGTTTTTCTGCTGAAGTTTAATATACGGTATATAAAGTGGTATCAAAAAGTTTAGAGACTAGTTTTGTAACATGGCATCTGATTATACTCATTATACTAATTATACTAACTAAACTCATAACTCATTATATATATATATATATATATATATATATATATATATATATATATATATATATATATATATATATATATATATATATATACAGATACAGAACTTCTTATACCTCGTTATGACTTTTCTCAATTTTTTCTTCTTTTTTTTTTCTTCATTCTGTTTAATGTTTAATATTTAATATTTGCTGTAGTTTGCTTGGAGGATCACATTTCATAATTTTATTGTACAAACTGTCACTGACATCTGTACATATGACAAATAAAGCATGAAACAGATAGCATCACAAAGCTGCATGCACAATCACAGGAAGCACCATTCTTCACAAATCAGTGTACCAGAAGACATTGTCCTGTGTACATCGGGAGCTGTGCAACTGGTGCTATTCTGACCATGTGCATTACCACGTCCGGTAATCTGGCTTTGAAATGAAGACCTCGAGGACACATTCCAGAAGTGGCAGGAATGCTGGGGGCGATGTATTACTGTGCAAAGGACTATTTTAAAGGTAACAGTATGTAAATGTAGATAAATAAATAGATAATTTCTTGTAAACAGAGACAAACTTAAAATGTATAAAAACATTGTACCACCACGTATGTTTACATACTTGAATTGAATTCAGGCAATTTTGCAATGATTATTAAACGTGTTTAACCTTTTCTATGGAAGGTTGTGAATGATTTGGATGGTGTGGGGGGGTTGCATTGTGGTGGGATGGCAGAGTTATTGGGGAAGACAACAGGAATCTCTCTAGGGTGCCAAAAGGCTAAAATGACCCTGGGGCTTGGTACAACTCATATAAAATAGACAGACTTAATTTCAGCAATTTCAGTAAAGTCTAATGGAAATTTTAATTAAACACAACATTGTTAATGAATCTACTGTATAAGTGGCAAGAAGGTAAAAGATAAATAAATAAATAAATAAATAAATAGACAATTTAGAAAACAAAATAGCAAATCCAAAAAGACACATTAACAAATCAGAAAACAAATAAACAAATTCAAAACCAAAGTAAGTCCAAAAACAAATGAGCAAATCCAAAAACAAATTCATTATTCCGAAAAGCACAACGACAATTCAAACAATCTGAAAAAGGTATAGTTTGTGAATAAAAAACGTATAGATCATTGGACGAGACATTTGTCATTCAAGATATAAAGGATATACAAGATTTTAATTTGTTTTCTGATTTGTTCATTTTTTTTTTCGTTCGTTAGTGTTTTCTGAGTTGTAAAATATTTATATGAATTTTTTTGTTTATTTGTTTTCTAATTTGTTCATTTGTTTTGCACTTTTTGGCCACTGTAATACTATACTAATAGTATTATAATACTATAATACTAATATAATACCCACATTAAGTGTAAAACACTCAGTTGCTTTCTCATTTATTAGCTGCATCCATTTATATATATATATATTTTTTTAAATCATAATCTTTTCTAACTGCCTAATCTTCATGTCTGCATGCAGAATCAACAGCAATAAGTCAGTGGCGGGTAGTGCATTTGGCACCTGGGCCTTCACTGGCAACTTAATCCACCTCTCAATATCACCACTATCACGTCACAATTATAGAAACCATCAAAACTATACAAAAATGCAATATAACAACACGTGGCATTACACAGAAAAAGAGCCATTTCACATATGGAGGGGACACTTACACATCATCTGTTTTGGACCATATTAACACATGCATTGACAATGTCACTACCGTCAAACACGTGAAATGCTTTCCTAATCAGAAGCTATGGATGAACTCTGAAGTCTGTCTCCTGTTGAAAGCAAGAGATGCTGCATTTAAATCTGGCAGTGCAGAGGACTACAACAGAGCCAGGGCCAACCTGAAAAGGGGCATCAGGAAAGCAAAACTCATATTCAAACTCCACATAGAAGAGTACTTCCACAACTCTGACCCCAGACGCATGTGGAAAGGCATTCAGACCATCACAGACTACAAACCTACAGCTCGAACTCAACCAACCAGCAGTGCCTTCCAACCGGACGAGCTCAATCAATCTTTTTGTTCTTTTTGACCAAAGCACAGGACATTACACAACAATCACGGACTCTTCTACTGCTTACAGCCCACGTTCACTCTCAACAACGGACGTCTATTCAGTGTTCAGCAGAGTGGATGCACGAAAGGCAGCTGGCCCGGATGGCATACCGGGACGTGTTCTCAGAGCATGCACTGGACAACTGGCACAGGTTTTTACTGATATTTTCAACCTGTCACTGGCCCAAGCCACGGTACCAACATGCCTGAAGACCACTACTATCATACCAGTGCCTAAGCACTCAGCTGCTAAATGCCTGAATGACTTTCGCCCAGTTGCACTCACCCCCATTGCTATGAAGTGCTTTGAGAAACTGATCCTGAATCACCTTACTGCGGGCCTACCACCTACACTGGACCCATACCAGTTTGCCTATCGCCCGAACAGGTCAACAGAGGATGCAGTTTCCACAGCTCTTCATTCAGCCCTCACCCACCTGGATAAAAGCAACACATACATCAGAATGCTGTTCATTGACTTTAGCGCTGCATTCAATACAGTCCTCCCCACTGTACTGATCACTAAGCTAAGTAAACTGGGTATCTGCACCTCCACTTGCAGATGGATTATGGACTTTCTCACCAACAGACCTCAATCTGTCAGGTTGGGCAACCAGGTATCCTCAACCCTCATTCTGAACACTGGCATACCGCAGGGCTCTGTTCTGAGCCCACTGCTCTACTCCCTGTTCACCCATGATTGTGCTCCTCTGTATAACTCCAACATCTTCATCAAGTATGCAGATGACACCACCGTGGTCGGCCAGATTGACAACAACGACGAATCGGCCTACAGGGAAGAGATCCATAATCTAGCAGCATGGTGTGCCACCAACAACCTGATTCTCAACGCCACGAAGACCAAAGAGCTCATTGTGTACTTTCGGAAATCCAACAGCAGGAGACATCTACTATACATCTACCTATCAACATCGATGGAACTGAGGTAGAACGAGTCTCCAGCTTTAAGTTCCTGGGAGTTCACATCTCTGAGGATCTGACATGGCAGCAGAATACTTCAACCCTGGTTAAAAAAGCACAACAGCGCCTGTACTTCTTGAGAAGTCTCAAGAAATCTCATCTGTCCCCGGGGATTTTAACGAGCTTCTACCGCTGCATCATTGAGAGCATCCTGACCAACTCCATCACCGTATGGTACGGAGGCTCTACTGTGAGTAAACGTAATGCCCTGCAAAGGGTGGTCAAAACCGCCCAACGCATCACTGGCACCCAACTACCTGCCATTGAACACCTTCACCACAGCAGATGTCTGCGCAGAGCTCACAACATTATCAAGGACTCTTCACATCCCAGTCATAAACTGTTTAACCTCCTTCCATCATGAAGGAGATACAGGAACTTGCGCACCAGAACCAGCAGGTTCAGGGACAGCTTTTTTCCATCCACCATCACACTACTGAACTCTACTCTACACCGCTAATCACTACAAAACAAAACAAAACAAAACGAAACACTGTATATAACCTCTGTACTATACATGTACTGTACATACTACATATTTTTCTTTTACTCATTACATCTGCACTATTTTTATTTATGTATCTTTATCATTACTGTATATTCTGCCCAACATTTCATTAATTTGTGTATATAACCTGTGTGTATATATATATATATATATATATATATATATATATATATATATATATATATATATATATATATATATATATATATATTATATTTATATATTTACACACACACATATATATATATATATATATATATTAGACTGTTTATTCGACTTGCTAATTACTCTTCAATGCCATAGCCTTAAGAACCATTCCTGTACTTCCTAATGATGTCCACACATCTCTGCACTGTTACTGCCTTATATTTATTCACTGTACATATGCTTCATATTTATATATATATATATATATATATATATATATATATATATATATATATATATATATATATATATATATATTGTCGACTGGTTATTTAGCTGCTAATTCTAAACTTCTGCACATTACTCTTTAATGCCACAGCCTCAGAACCATTCCTGTACTCTAAATTGATGTCCACACATTTCTGCACTGTTACTGACTTTATATTTATTCACTTTACATATGTTTACATATTTATCACTTGCTGTAAATATGCCATATATTTATCTGCACTTTTGCATGTCTGCTACAATTTTTGCACTTCTGGTAGATGCCAAACTGCATTTCGTTGCTGTGTACCTGTACTATGCAATGACAATAGAGTTGTATCTATCTATCTATCTATCTATCTATCTATCTATCTATCTATCTATCTATCTATCTATCTATCTATCTATCTATCTATCTATCTATCTATCTATATGGAGCAGTTCAGAATAAATATTTGTCTAATAACATGACAAATACATTAAAATGTAAATAAAATCCAACCTACTCTCCAGAGAGGCTGTAATCCAGTGGTACCGCTCGTATTCACTGGTCTGGAAGTGGAGAACAAACCCTTTCCTGGGCTGAGACACGCTAGCTAGCTTCAAGGTTGGCCAACCTCATCACGATGTCTAGCTTTTCTTGAAAATGGATTTTTAAGTTTATCTTAAAACCAAATCAATTTCTCTTCCTTCATAGGTATAAAAAAAAGTCTAACTCAGATGTATTAATGTGTGCAGAGCTGCACACGTGTTTTGTCAGTCGAACTTGGCTGTAACGGCCAATCAGAGGATGGAAAAATGCTGACGCTATTCTGGGCCAACTAGCTGCCCTATGAGGCCAATATGAAATCTGATTGGTTAAAGAAACAGATTTTTTTTATATATAGACCAATATAAAAAGGACAGCAGTACTGACTCTGAATGCCCTGGGCAGATTAGACTCATAGAGGCTGAAATCTGATAGGACAAAAAATCTAACATCCACATACACGTACTGGAAGCAGTGCAGCCAAGAGAAACACTACGAAATAAAGAGAATAAACTGTTGGGAATAAATTAGGCTAATGTGCTAAACCAGACCCCATCCAGGCAGCTGTAGGCCCCTTTCTTGTGCCAAATTTTCTCTGGATGTTTGATTTAGGTCAAAATTACTTTGAAGACCCTTTTTTACATACAACGTTTCATTTAAATTGTGAATCAAGTCAGTGTTTGTTAATTACTATGTATGTCTTCAATCCCATAATCAGTCATTCAGCCTGTAGACAAATCCAGGAGACGATGGGTCGTTCAAGGATTATTTGGTTTTTTTAATCCTTTAATGTGACTCAGAAGAACGAGTTGTCTCAAAGAGCGATTCGTTCATTTTCTACTGGACGCACATGAGCAAAGCTTCGCAAAAACTGTTAAGGTTGTGTACAGAAAATAGAATTGAGTAGTTCATCTCTTAAGTCCTCTGGTCCGAGCCATTTGTTCTTTTGTCACATGACTCTCATATGCCAGTTGGCTGGCAAAAGAGGATCTTTTCTATTAAAATGCAAAGTAGCAGAATTCATGATGCCAATTTTCGTTTACATGAAATTCTGGCCTTAACTACAAGCTGAAACCTGTCCCAAAGGAAGAAAAGAAACCTCGCCATATTGTCCAGTGGGTCTCGAGAGATTCTTTAGCAGCATTAAACAATTCCTCAAGTCTGACTGTATATGATGAAATGTTAAAAGTAAAAAAAAAAACATTCTGGACAATTATGAGAAAAAGATGATGGAGAATTATATTTTTTGTATTTAAAAAAAATGCACTGGTCATATACAAATCATTTAAAGAATATTTAGAGAGAATCAGTTATTTTATTTTGGAAGTCATGTCTACTGTACTTCAAAAACGTGCTGGATCATTAAACTGCCTACACAGTACTTTACAGAGCATCCCGGCAGTGTTTATGCATAAAGCAAACTAACACTTTTTTCAGAAAAATATCTTCCAAAATGTAAATGTATACACTTTATTGAAAAAAAGATTGGGACACCTGGATTTTTTATGGCCATATGTTGTTCTTTCCCAAAATTGTAGCACAAACTTGGAGACACACAACTGTATCGAAAGTCTTTGGATGCTGCAGCATGAAATTTTCCCTTCACTAGAACTAGGAGACTCCAACCAGTTCCAGCATGACAATGCCTCTGTGCACAAAACCAGCTCCATGAACATGAACTATTGAACATGATGAATGTGAACGCTGACTGCACTCCAGACCTCCTCATCTCACCTACACCAGTACCTGACTGGTTGAATAAATCCCTCACAAATCTTCACAAGCACAGGCCAAAATCTAGTGGAACATGTTGCCAGAAGAGTGGAGTTTATTATAAGAGCGAATGGAGACTTAATGATGAATGGGAGATTCACAGAACACAATTCTTTTGGTCAAGACAAACTTATGCCCAGCCTTTATATGGAGTTTTGACAAAATGTGAAACAAGTTGAAATTGTTTTAATTGCAAGATACACAGATAACACTAAGATTTTATTGTCAGTTAATCAGGAGTAAGAAAGATGACTCTGTGTGTGTTTACAAAAACATGGCAACCCTGTAAACAATGCATTACATGTACATTTAAGTGAACAATGTTAAACCTTTTGTCTGGATTTTTTTTTTGGGACAACCTGTAGTAGATACAAGCAGACAAAATATACTGTAGGTAGCACATTGTTCATGATAAACAGCAGACCAAACATGCTGCAGTGGAAACCCAGGCAGTATGAAGAGAAACTGGGCATGACTGGAGATCTTGCAGATACTGCAATGTACTTATTTAAGCTGGTCCATGTGCTGCTGACTGTAGTGAAAAGGTCTTACCTCTCTCTCCTCTCTCTCTCTCTCTCTCTCTCTCTCTCTCTCTCACACACACACACACACACACACACACACACACACACACACACACACTTTCTGTGTGGGCTACAGGGGTAGTTTTTCCAAAAATAGTTTACACAAGCTTTCCTTTCACCCCACATGTAGACCATCATTGAGGACGTTTGGTGTGTTGGTGTTTTTTATTTTATTTTATTACATTTTTTTTCATATGTACATACTTAACATATCTACCAAATATAAGTTTTAGATGTTATTGGTAATAATAAAACTTTTATTTGTTCAAATAAAAAGCTATTACAGATCTGCACATTGGCCACTCAGGCTACATGGGCAACTCTCATGTCACATGGGTTATTCTGTGAAAGGCCTGGGCCGCTCTCAGGCCACATGGGGCACTGTTAGGCTACATTGGCCACTTCCAGGTCACATGGGCCACTTTTAGAATACATGGGCCATTCTCATGTCACATGACCCAAATTCAAACCAGATACTGTACAAAACTTAGGTAAAAATCTTAGGTCAAATGGGCCACTTTCAGGTCTCTGGGGCCAAATTCAGGCTACATATTGTACACCACTATTAGGCCACTTTCAGTCCACATGGGCCACTCTTGGGTCACATGGGCTACTTTCAAGCTACATATTCCACTCTCAGGACACATAGGAGATGAACAGATGCTTGTTGAGCAACACAAAATTTTATAGAGTTAATATGGCCGAACACAAGCACACACACACACACACACACCCTCTTTAAATTCTCTTAGGCTACTCGTCATGCAAACACAATTGAACAAGTGTGCTCGTTCGGGTTTTTGTGTCGACCCTGGTTCTTTTATTTGTGTTTACTTTGTGTTCTTGGAAACCGATCTTGTTTTCTGACATGGCGTAGCAGACACACAAGCGTTCCAAGCAGGAAAGACAAACACATGTCTGACAAAGTCAAATAACCAATTTTCAGTGCTGCTTTAAATAGGAAAAGCACTGCCCTGTCAGAGAGTCTGTGGCTTCTGTCCACTCGAAAAGAAGTCTTCAATCTCCCAACCCCCTCTCCCTCTCTCTCTCTCTCTCTCTCTCTCTCTCTCTCTCCTTTCTTCTCCACCCTTAACTGGAACTGTGGGCAGGGTGCTCAAAATGTGCCTGGTTTGTATGCAATAGATGAGTCAAATGTTCTGACGGAGTTTAACAGTGTTCTTGGCTACGCAGCTCCCTGATCAGGTGTACTGGAATAAACACAGCTGTTAATTGGGAGCTTTCATGCCATTTATCCGTGTACTGGTTAAGCTGTTGCACTCAGCATGTCGGTAAATAAAGCGCATGACAAAAACACATTCCTGCTTTAAAGCTGTGATAAACAGTAGCATGAACTGCTACTTGGGAAACAGCATTTAACTTTATATTTACTTTGACAGCATTTGGCAGATGCCCTTCTTTAGAGTAGCTTTCATTTTATCTCATTCATACAACTAAACAGCTATGGGGTTAAGGGTCTTGCTCAGGGGCCCAGAAGTGGCAGCTTGGTGTAGCTGGGATTAGCATTCATATTTATGGAATTTACAGTTGAGGGCCATTACAGTTATAGATACAGCTGAGCAAATGATGGTTAAGTGCTCAGCAGTGGCAGCTTGGTCAAGGTCTTAGTATATCTAAGTATATTTAATATACAATTATAATAAAACAGAAATCCGGTCCATTCTTATAATGGAGAATGTTGGCTCTAAAATCCAGTCAAAAGAAGTTTATATGAAATCTGAACCTACAGAAATCAAACTAATGTCTATGGGTCAAGCTTCTTGGACGTATGTGTTGGTGTGTGCCCAGTTTGGAAAGAAAAATAATCAGATAAACTGTTGACGTCCATCCTGGACTCATTCCTTCTTCACTTAGGAGTGTGATTGTATATGAGATTTCACAGAAACCTGTGAACATCATAGCGAGCCTTTTGGAAATGACTCAACCCTGGTGATGTAAAGTATTTGAGTGACTGTACTTTGTTACTGTACTTTGGCTACTTTCTAGTTTTACTGAATATCAAAGATATAACATTAACTACCTACTGAACTACTTTTATAATTCAATACTTTTTACAGCACTATATTTTAATTCGAAAATAAATGTTACCAATTACATTTTGCACCTCTTATTCAGATGTCTCAACACTCCCATACCTGCATCTGAGCGACTTTTATGTACTGCTGTCCTCACTTTCAGGCCTAAAAGATATATATATATAAAACTAAGGTATATATTAAATTAATCGATTAAATAAATAAAATAGTTAATGTTTAAGTGTAAATCATTTATGAATATAGAAAATATCTTAACTTGCAAAATATCCACATCTTTTTATTCAAATCTTCCTTGTCACTGAAGCAGTATTGCAGAAAGAATTCTGCCGACTTGCGCTATTAGTTAAAAATATATCTTTTTATGACTGTAAGGCACATGTACATCTACATTTGGCAGCAAATCATGTATAGTGTATGAAATTTGATCAGGTTGGTTTTGGTTTCATTACTGTCATGTTCATAAAAAGAGCAATTTGGAACAATAATGGTTATTTTGTAACATTAAAAAACATTTTCCACATGATATTATTAATGCAGTGTTAATGATGTGTACAATTTGATTTGTATTTCAGGAAATAAAACCTTTACAAATCAACTGTTTTTGGCTTTCACTAAAGTGTTAAAGGAGGGCTAGTGCATCTTTGAGCCTACGTTCAATACGAAGTTACATGTTCAAGTACTGTTCAAATCAGATACTCAAAACCTTATTCTTACGTCATATTGAAATTGACATTTTGCTTGTAATGGAGTAAGATTTGCAGGTAGTGATCTGTACTTTTTACCTTAAGTAAGATTTTCAGGCGTTCTTCATAGCTCTGGTTTTTAACATCAGAATTTGCCTGAAACTCTGGAAATCGTGACACGCCAACTAGTTTCTGGTAAACTCTTGCTAGGATGTTGTAGACAATGTTCTCATGTCATCTTTCATTCCACTAGCAAACCCAAGAACCTCACAGCCTCAATGCCGTTTTCTCTAATTGCTCTAATTAGGGTGGAACTCCGGATCTCTGTGTTCCTCAAGCTTCGAATCTAACCGATCAGGGAAGTAATGTATAATCCAGAGTGGTGACCAGTAAAAGGAGGTCCATTCAGAAACCATGTGAGTTTTTACATGTGAGTGTGTAGAGAAGTGAAAAGGTCCTGGAGAGAAAACAATCAGGTCTGTCTGTTGCATGTTTTCCATCTCAGGATACTATTTTCAGGTGGTGTACTGAGATGATCTGACGTTTCATTATGGGTGTATTCCCACCTTGAACCAAGTGTTCCTGGGAAGTGCTCTGATGTTCTTCCTGTGTATGTGTGGGTTTCCTCCCACCTACAACAGATGGATTGCCAACTCAAACCAAGCCTCTCTCAATGTGAAATTCTGTGTATTTGTGTGAGTGTGTGTGTGTGTGTGTGTGTGTGTGTGTGTGTTGCCCTTGATGGACTAGTGCACTATTCAGGATGCCATGTGCTCATGGATGTAATATATGAATGCTCCATGATCTTGATCAGGTCGAAACACTTATGAAGATGATAAGACTATCAGTATATCTGATGAAGCTTTGCAGACACTTGGCCTTTTCTTAACCCAGGAGTCTTTTACCCAGGAGTCTTTTCTCAAAATGTGCTCCTCAACAATATATTAAAGTTAACAAATTACAAATATATTGTAATTAAAATTTATTTTTTTCTAAGGAATTAGACTTATTAAGTAATTTATAACATTTTCACTGCTGTTTAGTACTTGATTCACCTGTCATCTTCTAGTATGTGTACTCGCAGTCTTCTTTTTGAAGTGTGTCAAGCACCTACTGCGATTTGCAACGGATCTCCGCAGTGGTGTCAAGATGGCAACCTTTGAGCTGGAGCTGAATTTTCATTTTCGGGAAGAGGGGAAGTCCGCAGAAGGGTGGGTGCGGAAGTGAGATCATGTGGATTATTTTCCGACATTCATTATGCACGATTTGCCAAATGGTTTCGGGGGTTGAGCTTGTTAAAGGTCTTCCTGATTTCCCGTCGTCTTGATCTTCCTGATATTCTTCAACTCTTTCCACTCAGGTCACCTCGAAAGACTCGTTGCATCATCATCATATTTCAAACGTGTGTCATGTCAGACGTCTCTGAGGCAGATCTGCCCAGTTTCACACAGAATTTCATGTTTGCTCTTTGTTCTAAGTTGCACACATGGTAACGCACATGGTCAGAATATTATCAGATCAGCGCCATTTGACTTAAAACATTTTAAAACCACCTCCTATAACCTCGTAAAGCTTAAATTGTGACTTAAGGACCATTGCTATATATTTCCTAAATGGAAATCTCCTCACATTTTAACTTCACACGTATTGACTTTACCTAACTAAACTTTCTTTCAGCTTCTCCCATTAGGGGTCGCCACAGCGGATCAACCGCATGTTTGATTAGGCACATCAGATTATCCACATGTTTGATTTGGCATGTTAGGAAGGGCAAATGCAGCCCCCCGTTTATCTGGGCTTGGGACCGGCACTGAGAGTGCACTGGCTTGTGCAACCCTAATGGCTGTGGTCAGTTCCCTGACTGGGGATCGAACCCGGGCCTCAGCGGTGAGAGCGCTGCATCCTAACCACTAGACCACCAAGGAACCTATTGTCTTTACCTAACTAAATGTATCTAATGTTTAACATTGCTCTCTTCTATACTTCATGTTGCATTGATAAAATATCAAAAGCAATATCATTCAGAAACACAAACACCAACTTTGCTTATTTTTGAGAATGCCATTGTTTTTCACTCACTGAAAGTTTCATCTTTTGCACATTTTTCTCTGCTGTCTTCACTGCACGCTCAACTGCATGTCTGATTGTCGAAACAGTGAGTATAGTAACTGTAGTAGCAAGCCGTAGGACCCAAAAAGCTCTACTGAGCCCACCTTGATGTGCCTGAATAAAATTTGGATTTATTAGAAATTAGTGTTTGCATATATTAATTTGATTATGTGAAAAGGCTCCCGGCCGGGTGCATTTTGCAGTCCGGATTCGGACCGAAGTCCGCCAGTTGGCGACCCCTGCACTAGATCATGCTTCCACTACTAGCCTAATAATATAATCCTAATAATATAATACAATACAATCATCATCATTATCATCATCATCAATCCCAAACCATTTTCCATTAATGGTTCATGCTAAGTGTCATGTTGTGAAACAGGTGAAGGACAGAATAGTTGTCATAAATTAAGCTGAATATTGATTGCTTTTTCAAATATTACACACCTGGTTTTTCAGTGCTATGCTGTGGGTTTTTGTGTTTGTTAGATTTTACTGAGAAACATTTATAAATGAGGATGACACTGATGTAAGCAAAATATCTAATTTGTAATAATATTCATAGCACTCACTCAAAAGGGCTGCTTTTACTCACAGTCTGAGCAGTATTCAGGACAGGACAGGTACAGGTACACTACATTTTTTGGGGAATTAATAGTACTTGACTTGAGTAAGATATTTTACTACTCTTTCTACCACGCCACCAATGCTTGTCCACAATTCTGGTTCTAACACTGGACTCATCAGCATTTCCATACCGGCTGTGTAAGAACATCAGTGAAGCAATTTCACGCTCATGCGTCACACTGCTGTTGCTTCCTGTCTATTTATTTTAGATCACTCATACACATAACGGAACTGAACTGTAAAACTCCACAGAAATTTACTTATTCAAAACTGTGCTTTACTCATATAATCTAGATTCCTGAAGCTAAACAGCTTCAGTAAACATCAGTTAGTCTTATGAGCCCCTTTATATCTTTTGCATTCTAGGCTTTGAAAACCCTTGTTTGTAACAGTTTTACCAGGAAAGTATTTATGCACTTTGTCTGAAAATAAAGAATGAGGCATTTTACTTACTGTTTTTTATATTTTACATTTACAGCGTTTAGAAAATGGCCGTATCCTGAGCAACGTTCAAAAGTGCTTTGAAGTCTCTATCAATGAATAAATTAAGACCAGAACAGAAAAGAGTCTTGATGTATACCCACCTCTTACCCTAAGAGATGGTGGGACCAGTTGAGCAGTACTAGAAAAATATATCATATTCTTTTTTATGCAATGCCGCTAGAAAGTGTGTAACCTCATCCCGATTTCCTGCAGACATTTGTAGAATCCTAAAACTAAACACAGGAAACCCAGTTCAATGAATGACACAAAACATTATAGTTCTTATATATATAGCTTGGTCAATTTTCTGGTGTGAAATCCATGAGTGGCAATATCTTCCACATCTTCACAGTAACATGATTAGTTTTGGACAATAGGCACAATGGGTTAAAAGAATCATTGTTGCTGGTTGGATTTCTTGCATGAACTGCTGGTTTTTCAGTTTTCCAAAACGTTTCTATTGGGATAGCATAACATTATTGGGACATTCGGTGCCACCCAGATGAGGATGGGCTCCCTTTTAAGTCTGGTTCCTCTCAAGGAACCAGACTAAAGAAAGGACTTTCTAAAGGACTTTCTAAAGGAAGTTTTTCTTGCCACAGTCACCCCGGGCTTGCTCATGGAGGATAAATACACATACATTTAAATATAAGTGAACTTTGTTTTATGATCCTACATTTTGTAAAGCTGCTTTGATACAATGTCCATTGTTAAAAACACTAAAGAAATAAAAATGTATTATACGGGTTCCTCCCAAGGTCATTTTGCCTTGTACTTTAATCATTTTCTTCTAGACTTACTTGTTTATTAAAGAACATTGGATTGCTGCATGACCCACTTGAGGTTTAGAATCAGTTTAAGGAAATGTGCTTTTAAATACAATAGTAACATTTACGGAATTTGGCAGACACCCTTATCCAGAGCCACTTACAACTTTGCAATTGAGGGTTAAGGGCCTCGCTTAAGGGCCCAGCAGTGGCAGCTTGGTAAATTTGGGACATTTGTCTACAAAATCCTCCTGTAATATTTGCTGGTAAAATCCAGAATTTATAGGTCTATCAAAACTAGCAAGCCATACTGTATATGACCGAGTAAAGCAGCCACAAGCCATTACACTGACACCACGAAGTCTTGTGATTATTGTGTTGGATTGCAGTTGATGGTTATGTACAAGTATGTGAGTATGTATGATACAGTATATACAGTATAAATATGGGTGGAATGTACAGTAAAGCAAATGTGAGTTATGGATGGTGCGAAGAAATATGTGTATGTCCATGGTTGGGGTAAGAGATATCTTTGATGATGCCCATCGCCCTTTGTTTATTGTAAATGTTCTCCAAGGTGGAAAGCTGAGTGCTGATGATTTGTTGGGGAGTTTTCACCACCGTTTGAAGGACTTTTTATTGTCTGAAGCAGTGCAGCTGCTGAACCACATTGAGATACAATTAGTGAGGATGCTCTCAATGCCACAATGGTAAAAGATCTCCAGTATCCTGTAGCACAGACAGTACTTTATAAGTCTCCTAAAAAAAAAAAAGAACAGGCTGTTGTGCCTTCTTGATCAGGATAGAAGAGTTTAGAGACAAGGTGAGATCCTCAGAGATGTGGACTCCAGAAACTTAAAGCTGAGTACACACTCAACAGCAGCTCCGGGGGTTTTCTAAATGGTGGCGTGAGTGTGATTGCCGGCTCATCTATAATCCACAATGATCTCTGTACATATAAACATAAACATATACCAGTGATGTTAGAAAGCTGGGTTTTAGAGTGCAGGGTCAGCCATAGTAAAATGCCACTGGAGCACAGAGGGTTAAAGACCTTGCTCAGGGGCCCCAGTAGTGCTAGCTGGGCTATACTAGGGCTTGATCCCCCGACCTTCTGATCAGAACTTTTACACCCAAGGGTTCACATACTTACTCCAGCAAAGATATTTAATGTTGGATCATTTTATAATAAATCCATGTAAAGTTTTTATGAGAAATCCAGTTTTTACGAGTTGATCACATTTCTGATCATATGTTCAAGAAACACTAGATAATATAACATTGGTACTTACAAACTGATAATGTTTATAATAATAATATTAATAATAATATTTTTAAAGTACAAACTACATGCACTGACTCAGTTTAATGTCTGAATTGTCTCTGTGCTTTCCACAGAGGTTTGATCTTAAAGACAAGGTCTCCTTATTTTGTTATGGTGCATACAGGCTGCTCACAAACTGCACAGTAGACAGTTTATTCACCTTTTTATTTTTTTGTACAACTGCCCTCAATCAAGCATGAGCCCCCTGCTAGTTAGGTTTCCGCCTGTTTGCCCACTCAGTTCCTCTAAAGCCAAAATCAGCAATCTCTTAATACACCAAGGCATTTACAATCAGGCCAGTGCCCATTTTTATTGTGCCAGGAACTTTAACTAGTTTTGGAACTTCCTCCAAAAGCAATGATACTGTTTTACCATTGTCTTTGCAGGTGTGCTGTAGATGAGGGGGTCAAAATGATGGGATGGGAAGGATGGGGTTCATGGGGTCAGTACTAGTATTTATACTTGTATGCGATGACAGTATTAACCCTCAGGAACCACAGTAAACATTTTTTGCTTTATGTAAAAAAAAAAAGTAAAAAAAGCTGCTTTTTTAATATTGTTAGAAAAGCACTTTTTCCTTGTGGGAACAAACCCTGAGTCTTGATCAGCAATTACGGCTCTAATCTTACATGCCTTTTTCCGCCAAAATCATAATAATAATATTCGCAAATGATTACATCAGATTAAGTTGTGTTCACTAGCCATACCATGCAAATTTTTCACATATCATTATATCGGCTGCATGATTTTATATAATTATTTTGAGCACTGTTTGTTCTGCAGTGTAGCATGAAGCAAATTAGGGCACTGTAGAAAGTAATGCGATGCTTGTTGCTGTCTTTGGTTCTCATTTCCTGAAACTTTCTTTCCTTTTTCTTCAAGCTTTACATTTCGAGCAGAGCCCATGCAGATCAACAAACAACTAAAATATAAGTTTGATTGTAACATCAAAAGAAAAAAAATAAATAATAATAATAATTTGTATTCTGTTTTCCAATTTTGAGATCTTAGTTCTTAAAATATGTAAAATTAAAATAAGTTTGTGGACACCTGACCATAAGATCTGAACATCGCATTCACATTTAGTCCTCTTTTGCTCTTATAATAACTTTACCCTTCTGTAAAGATGTTTCACTAGATTTGTGGAGATTTGTGGAAATTCATTCAGCCACAAGTGTGTTAGTAAAGTCAGGTACTGATGTAGGTAAAGAGAGGAGGCCTTCACATTTATCCCAAATAGGTTTGCGGTCAGAGCTCTATAGCAGGTGATCCTCCAGTCCAACTCATATGTCCATTAAGCTGCACAGGGTCAAAGTCATTCTGGAACAAGGTTTGGGTCTTCTAATTTAGATAAGTAAGTATTTCAGGCGTTGTGGAGGCATGACAATTGTGTGCCAAGTTTGTGGTAACAATTTGGGGAAGAACCACATTTGACTGGAAGAGTCAGGTGTCTCAATATTGTTGTCCATATAGTTTTACGTGTTGCATATAAAAGTGTTGGTATAAAAGTTAACAATATGATGAATCGATTTTAAAAGTGTGCATCAGATACAGATTGGCATTTGTGTCACGATGCATAATTTGTAACATATTTGCATCAATAAAAATTTATTTATTTATATATATTTAGTAGTAGATGTGCTACACTAATTATTTCGAAAGTGACCAATATTTTATATGTAGATTGATTTCTTGAGCGCGCTCTCTCAGCACTACTGTCTATACATGAAAATGACGTATTAACTACTACAGAGGCGTGTTCTGAGAGTCACATAGAATATGTGACATGGCGGTAGAGCTGCATCTTTCTGGAGACAGAACAGGAAAAACACTGGTCTGGTTTTATTTAATCTTTTTTCTTGCCTTTTTTGCACTACAAAGTTTGAAAGGGCCATGGGTTAAAAGTCAAAAGCACTTAAGTAAATTAATGATTTCCTGTCTGTCTGAACCAAAGAAATCAAAGCAAATCTATCTGTATCATATTGAATTGCATAGCATCATATTCTTTCCATTGTATTGTGTTGAATCAAAATCGGATCGCACTGCATTGTAATAAGGGTGAATCGAATCGAATCGCAAGGCATCGGTAGCTGCTTCATATATATCATATTGTGGGCTATGCTTTGAGATGCAAATTGCATCATCCTCATTTATGGAAGTGCACATTTTGACACTACATGTTTACATTGTAAAGATACTTATTTATCTCTAGTCATTTTCATAATTCACATCTCACATTTTTAAACATTTTGTATACACAAATTCTGAAAATGTTATTCTTCTGTATATACTGTAGCACTGCAGCCACCAAAGTGAGTCATCAGTCAAGAAGAATAACAATAAATACGCTTTATTTGCTTCGTATTGTAGTGCATTTGTGTGTGTGTGTGTGTGTGTGTGTGTGTGTGTGTGTGTGTGTGTGTGTGTGTGTGTGTGTGTGTGTGGGCACGTTGCTGACACTATAGCCATCTTAATATCATATTAAGAGCTTGTGTGTGATAGCCCTTAATAGCAATTTTTCGGATTAAGTTATTTTCAATTAGAACCCACTTGCTGTAGCTGAGGATTGTTCCTTATGAAATATCCATGAGGTTACTATGAAAGCTTAGACTCAGTATCCAATAATAGGGGTGGATTTGAAGTGTAATTAAAATTAAAATGTTTTTAAAATGCTTTTTGGCTCACACATTAGGGGTAAACTTGTAAGTGGGAAGTGGTAGCATAGTGATTAAGGCATTGGACTTTGGTTTTGAAGGTTGTGAGTTCAAAACCCAGCTACACCAAGCTGGGTTTTGGGCAGAGTGAGCAAGGCCCTTAACCTTGTAGCCCCTCAGGCGAGTGAGATACACAAATGCTGTAAATGTAAATTTATAGGAACTAATTTATGATTTAAAAATGTATATCTTCTTCTTCTTCTTTCGGCTTCTCCCATTAGGGGTTGCCACAGCGAATCATCCTTCTCCATACCCCCTGTCCTGAACATCTGCCTCTTTCACCCCAACCACCTGCATGTCTTCCCTCACTACATCCATAAACCTCCTCTTTGGCCTTCCTCTTTTCCTCCTTCCTGGTGGCTCCATCCTCAGCATTCTCCTACTGATATACCCCATGTCTCTTCTCTGCACATGTCCAAACCATCTCAATCTCGCCTTCCTCACCTTGTCTTCAAAACGTCCTACATGTACTGTCCCTCTAATAAACTTGTTTCTAATCCTGTCCATCGTCGTCACTCCTAACGAAAATCTCAACATCTTCAGCTCTGCTACGTAATCTATTTATTTCTGCTTGGGAACAAAGTCCACTCTTAAAAGTGCTATTCAAATAAAATGGAAATGAATTGAACTAATGATCTGTGACTTTTTCCATGATGTAAGAACAATTACGGGCTAATTATATTTACACATTACTCTATGATACACCAAGCATGCAGGTGATTGTACCTGAAACAGTCATTATGTCTACACGTATGCTGTCAATATAAATATAGTAAAAGCAAAGTGAAAGGAAGACAAAAGGAGGATGTCTGGCTCTTGGACAAACCCTGCTGAATTATGGGACGCGGAAGTAGACATGGTGAGGTTTCATAGCTCGTCGGATTTCTGAGCTGCGGCCTCTGTCGTACCGCAATGGATGTAATTTGTACCACATGTGTTTGATGGTGGCCACATGCAGAAAAACAGGAGGTTTTAGACACTTTGCTAAGGAAAAACAAAGGTCTGGCAGGTCTGAGTGACTCTCTTGGGCATTGGATTGTTGAGACCGAGATTATGGGGTAATGTTCGGTTTGAGGTAGAACATAAAGAGTGGATCTGGGATGAATGTACGAGGTGATATCAAAATTTTTTAAGACTAGCTCAACATAGTCTGCTTGCACAGCAATACATAGCTCCCAGCGTTCCTGCCACTTATGTCCTGGAAATCTTTTTTGCATATGGTAGTGGGATCGTGGATTGTTTGCTGACGATTGCCATGCACACGTTTCAGGATTTTGAATGATGTTCTTCTGCACTTGAAGTGCGCATGCTCCTCAAAACACCTCAAATGACTGGTTGCAGCATCGCAGTATGTCAAACGTATGTCGTGTCAAACGTCACAGATGCAGATTTGCAAAGTTTCATGCAGAATTTACATCTGCTTTTATTTCTAACTTGCTGTAAATGATGTAATCGCAGAATAGCATCAGTTTGTCTCGAAACCTTTTGATACCACGTCAGATCAAACCTCTTTGGGTTCTTGTTTAGTGTTTCTCCAGGTGTTTAGTGACTGACACAAAGCTAAATCTCAACATTTGCATTTGTACTCTTCACACAATCAATACTTACAATAAAAACGATTACAGTTCTGCGAAACTCATGTTCGAGGATAGCAAATGAACATGATGCAGCATCAGGGCAAGACGTGACATGGATGTGAAGGGGTCAAACAGTACATACCCTCGTCTCCCTCCTCCACCATTTTCCTGCTCTCCTTTCACCTCTGTCTCTCACCACAAAGAGCAACTTATCCTGTTAAGCCCTCCACCCCCATACCTCTGCTCCAGCAGCAGCCAAGACCACAGCTTTAATAAAAACCTGACTCCCTGAAAAACTACAGCCAGGGAACAGTACTGAACAGAACAAAATTCTCAAAACAATTTGTACAAACAGCACAACACATTGGATTTCTTACAAAAGACTGTACTTTTCTCAGAACTCCTTAGTTCATCTTTTAAAAGTATTTGTGTTAATGAACATTTAATTGCCTTTAGAATAACAAATCATTTTAGTCATATTCCTATTTTGGAGAACTAGTTGATCATTGGTTGATCTGATGCCGCTCACTCTTTCAGTGACATTCAATATTTATCTGAACAATTCATCAATTCAAGTCACATTTACAAAAAAAAAAAGATTTTAAGTTTTGATGACAGATGATGACAGCTGGTTTAACCATTTTGCATTTAATGATTTATGCAATGAACTGATAAATGTTTTGGGGGTTAAAACTATTCAGGTGAAACCAGTAGAATATATTTTGCTCAATATGACATAAACAACTGATAATGTAGAAACTACAGATGATTTATGCAAATGTATGTTTATTATAGTGAAATCATAGCATAGCATGACAATATATGTTTTTTAAAGTAATTGTTAATGTTTATTGGACACATGGTGTGTGTTCAGGAGACCAGGTGGAAGGGGAGTAAGGCCAGGAAAACCGGAGGAGGTTTGTACTGTTCTTTAATGGTGTGGATGGAAAGAGAAATGGTGTAGGGGTGATTCTGAAGGAAGAGTACAGTAAGAGTGTAGTGGAGGTGAAGAGAGTTTCTGATAGGGTGATAAACATGAAGCTAGAAGTTGAAGGGGTGATGATAAATGTCATAAGTGCTTATGCTCAATAACTGGACTATGAGATGGAGGAGAAGGAAAACTCTAAAGTGAGTTAGATGAAGTGGTAGAGAGTGAACCTAGGAAGGAAAGATTAGTGGTTGGGGCAGACTTTAATTGGCATGTAGGTAAAGGGAACAGAGAGGATGAGGAGGTGATGGATTAGTATGGCCTTAAGGAGAAGAATGTGGAAGGGCAGATGTTGGTAGATTTAGCTAAAAGGATGGAAATGGCAGTGGTGAATACTTATTTTAAGAAGAAGGAGGACGTAGGGTGACGTATAAGAGTGGAGGAACCTGAAGGAGATGGGAGACTGTAAGGTGTTTGGTAGGGGACAGTGTAGCTAGACAGCATCGGATAGTGGTCTGTAGGATGGTTTTGGAGGTGAAGAAAAAGAGGAGGAGTGTGAGGACTGAAAGAAGAATAAGATGGTGGATACTGAAGGAGAAAGAGTGTAGTGTGATGTTCAGGGAAGAGGTCAGACAGAAGCGGTGGGGGAATGAGGAAGTGCAGGAGAGCATAGGGAGAAAGAGGTTGACAAAACAGAAGTGGGATCGACAGAGTGATGAGAAAAGTAGGCAGGAGTATGAGGAGATGCAGGAGACAGCAGGTAAAGAGGGATGTGGCAAAATAAGGAGCTGTATGAGAGGTTGGACACTAAGGAAGGAGAAAAGGATTTGTACCGATTTTCCTGGCAGAGGGACCGAGCTGGGAAGGATGTGCTGCAAATTAGAGCAATAAAGGATAGAAGTTTGTTGACTAGTGAGGAGAGTGTGTTGAGAAGATGAAGGGAGTATTTTGAGCAGCTGATGAATGAGGGAAATTAGAGAGAGAGAGACATACCGGTAGAAGCATGGAGATGTTTAGGAGAGATGGCAGTGGAGTTTTTAACTAGATTTTAGAAGGAGGAGTTGATGTATGGTTTAGGGACAGTGGCATTGAGTAAAAGACAGGAGATGGAGCTGGAGGTAGCAGAGTTGAAGATGTTAAGGTTTTTGTTCTGAGTGACGACGATGGACAGGATTAGAAATTACTTTATTAGAGGGACAGCACATGTAGGACGTTTTGGAGAGGGACGCGTGATTGAGATGGTTTGGACATGTGCAGAGGGGTACATTGGTAGGAGAATGCTGAGGATGGACCTCCAGGAAGAAGGAAAAGAGGAAGGTCAAAGAGGAGGTTAAAATTAATAATAATAATAATAATAATAATAATAATAATAATAATAATAATATAATAAACTTTATTTTGTGTAACGCCTTTAAAAGAAGTTTCTCAAAGCGCTTGACATAAAAGATGAAATTACATAAAAGATTAAATTAAAAGATACACATAATATTACAGACACTAAAGCTAACCATACAAAAAATAAAAACCCAATAAATAACAAACAAAGAAGTCACAAAAAAGCTACCATAAAAAAGTACGTTTTAAGATGGGATTTAAAAACACCCAGGGATTCTGCATTCCTGATCTCTGAGGGCAGGGAATTCCACAGTTTGGGAGCCAAAGAAGAAAAAGCCAGATCACCCACAGTTTTTAGCCGTGTTTTTTGGGCAGTTAGAAGACCAGCTTCAGTAGAGCGTAGAGCACGTGAAGGTGTGTAGGGGGTTAACAGCTCACACAGATATTGAGGGGCCAAATTATTCAAGGCCTTATAAGTGAGCATGAGAATTTTAAAATCCATACAAAAACTAACAGGAAGCCAGTGCAATTTTTCCAGGATAGGTGTGATGTGTTCCCTTGCACTGGTCCTAGTCAGATTTCGAGCAGCTGAATTTTGTACCAACTGTAATTTACTTAGGGTAGCTTTAGGAACTCCAGCCAGCAAAGCATTACAGTAGTCAAGACGTGAAAATACAAAAGTTTTAATCAACTTTTTAGCCACAGAGAAAGTCAGCATGGGACGTAATTTGGCAATGTTTCTTAGATGAAAAAACGACGCTTTGACAGTGCTACGAACATGATAAATGTTAAATTGGCGTCAAATATCACCCCGAAATGTTTTCGTTTAGTTTGGAATTGTAAAGCAGAGCCATCCAAACTTAAGGTTACGGACTCTGCTTTACACAACTGATGAGGTGAACCAATAAGCATCACTTCAGTCTTGTCACTGTTCAGACAAAGATCATTTTCAGACATCTATTTCTTAATATCAGTAAAACATTGAGAGAGAAAAGACAGGCATATTGACATCAGGTTTAGAATGTATATAGATCTGAGTGTCATCGGCATAAAAGTGATAGTTAAGACCAAGTGATCTTAAAATGTAAATACTAAAAAGTAATGGGCCCAAAACCGATCCCTGAGGAACACCAGATTGCACCACACCAACCTTAGACTTGCAATCACCAATCACAACAAACTGCTTGCGGTCAAAAAGGTAGGACTTAAACCACTCTAATGCAGATTCAGAAACCTCAAAGATAGCGGTTGATCAAAATTGCGTGATCTATAGTGTCATAAGTGGCACTAAGATCAAGAAGAATCAATATAGATAGACGGCCGGAATCAGAAGCCATTAACAAGTCATTAGTGATCTTAACTAACGCCGTTTCAGTGCTGTGGAGTTTACGGAACCAGACTGAAGTGGTTTAAAAAGATCATTAGTAGAGAGATGCGAAAGTAGTTGAGAAGCCACTGTTTGTTCTAAATGGATGTTGTGAGGGAAGACATGCAGGTAGTTGGTTTGAAAGAGGCAGATGTAGAGGACAGAGTGGTATGGAGACGGATAGCCGCTGTGATAGATAGATTTAAAAAGTAAAAGAATTATGGATTTTGAAGACACATGCATGTTCCTTTTGTTTCTACGCACTAAATTTGGTAATGCAACAGTATGAAGAGTTATTTTGACCAAACAAATAAATAAATGTCCAGATGTTTCACTTTTTTACATGGAAAAATCCTCCCTTAGCATGAACAGCTTTACACACTCTCAGCATCCGGACAGTTTGTTTTTCCAAACATTCAGCTGAAATACTGCCGTGCCTTATTTAAAACTTGAGGCAGTCTGCTAACATCTTCTCACCTGGTCTCCATCTTACAGAAGTTCTGGTAAAGACAGAAAATTCACATTTGGAGTCCCAAAGATGTTCTTTTACTCATTCATTGTCCAATTATTGTGAGTACAAAAGAACAAAAGGCAATTCATTATAATGAAAAAAAGTAGGTAATTTGGTTAATCAAAGCAAATTAATAAACAGTGATGAACCGTATTAACAAATTCATTGTCTTGGGTTTGACTGACTTCCACTTGACATTGTATTCATATAAATCTTTTTGTTTTATATTAAGCGTTTGAGAACACACACACACACACACACACACACACACACACACACACACACACACACACGCCCATGTGCTCCCCTCATTACAGAGTAGATGTATAGTTGACCCTGAGTCAGTTAATCACCCTCTTCCCAGTGTTATTCTTGAGTTGGCACCATGTGATTTAGGTGTGAGCGTGGCCCATAACTCCTGCACTTGAATGCGGAGTGTAATGGCGTGCCAGCACACTTTATGAACAACATTTTCTCCTTCCTTATACACATATGAATTTAATTTTTTTTCCCCTGCTCATGCTCTCAGACTAGGATGTAACGTAATGTGTACAATGCATCAAATCATGTGCGCAGCAGGACTGTTGTTGAACGAAGCTGCAGCCGACTATGCCAAAGCAGCTCGGGTGCTTTATTGGCAAGGTGGTCTTTGGCTGCAAGATCGGGCTGTTTTATTGTCATTGCCTTATTATCGGCGACAAATAATTTCCTTTTTTTAAAGATCTCTCGTAAATTCTTGAGACGTTTACGATTCGTACCGGGATATATTGGGGTTCATACACAATGCATGAACACACATTCAGTAAATACATCCCTGTAGTTGTGTCTAGAGAATTTTTCCAAAGCGTTCAGTTCACAAAATAGAAACACAGACCTACATCTATTTTTGATTTTTTGATGTCTCACATCTTAAAAAACTACCTGACTTGACTCTGAGCTCAGACTGCTCTGCATATAGAGTTTCATATAGTGTCCCTATATCTGCGTGGGCTTTCATCGAATCCACCATTTTCCTCCCAAACAGATACTGTACATTCGTATTGCTTATTCTAGTTGGTAAAAAAAGTCTCATCTCAGGTTTGCATTTAAATATACAGCATTTGGCAGCCACCCATAGCCAGACTGACATACATTTATCTCATTCATACAGCTGAGAAACTATTGAGTTAAGGGCCTTGCTCAGGGGCCCAGGTACTTCCTGGTATTTAATCCTTGACTCTTTGATCCACATAATCACTACGCTACCACCTCCCTCATTTATCACTGAAACAGAACACAGATTAGTTGGATCTCTAACAGGTGTGTGATTCTTCCTGCTTTTTTCCTCCAATTCTTCCTTCCATCCTGCTCGACCACGCCCCCACCTGCCCACACCCAACACACCCAACGGTTATTAAAGACGAATGATCCTAATATAAAGTACTAAAATAGGTACCAAACTGTGAGGTAAGCAGTGACTTCGCCGGTCCTTTTAAACTGGGGAATCCGCAACAGGTGGAGTTAATCAGAGGAATTCAACTGTGAGAGCTGTGGAGTTTGGGAAGTGAAGTCCATAGCAGCCATGTTTGAAACATAACAAACATAACACTCTATGTCAAATAGTGCTGAACTTTAGTACATAAATAAAACAAATGAAAAAAAACTGTACTGAATCATGTAAACTGTGCTAATATGAAATAAATATAAATATATTAATGATTATTAAATATTATTATGTAATTAATTAAATAATAAATATAATATAGCACTCTTCGTGCAGCGCACAGTCTCACGTGTATAATCAAACACCGGAAGCCAGTCGATTGACGATACTTCCAGCAATCAACTATCAATCAATCGGTTGATCTCTTTTTGAAACAAGTGGTATCTGCTGGTGCCCCAATGATTTTGGAGCAACATTCAGAATAGAGGGTAAATACAGGTCTGGTTCCTCTCAAGTTTCTTACTCATGAGGTCTCAGGAAGTTGCCGTTACCACTGGCTCAATCATTAAGAATAAACTTACAACTATAAGGACCAAACTTGTAGGCACTAAACTTAATAAACAAATAAAATGAGTGGAATTGAATCAACTGTGAATTTACTGAAGTGTATTGACAGTTCTCAAAGCCATTTGTCATTTTGACAGATACAATGACAAACATAGACGTGTACAATCTAGCCATAAACAGTAATCATCCAAACCATCAAAAGATGCAGCAGATGCAGCTCAAAATCAATGCAGTTTTTCATTAATTTCGACAAATGTCATTAGGATTTCACTCATTTTGCCTCTGAAGTGCTTGTGAGAAACGAATGACTTTAGGTTGCTAATTAAGCTATGTCAATGTACAAAAAAAGTAAAAAATTAATTAAGCCAGTTATTATTTCAGTACCTAAACAATGTTTTGAATGTATTTATCACTGGATAGTATGGCACAGCTATTACAAGAAAAGTCTCAATTGTTCAATTCACAAAAATTTTCTTTGGGCTTCTCCCATTAGGGGGTCGCCACAGCAGATCATCCGTATTCATGATCCCCATTTTCGATTTGACACGTTTTTATGCTGGATTCCCTTCCTTAAGCAACCCTCCCCATTTATCTAAGAGTGTACTGACTTGTGCAACCCTAATGGCTGGCGTTGGTTTCCTGACCGGGAATCGAACCCGGGCCGCATCGGTGAGAGCGCCGCATCCTAACCACAAGACCACCAGAGAACCCTCAATTGTGCAGTTTACAAATGGTGAATAAAAAAGTTGTATAATAGAATTTTTTCAGCGCGTTGAATCAAAAGGGAACCCATCAGTGAATGTCCATTCATTACAGTTCATTAGTGTTAAGATGTGCTGTTCAGTGATTGTGATTCAGTGATTAAATGCAAAACTGTTAATGCAAACTGCGGTCCTGAGATACTGTAGCAGACTGTTGATATTAATTACAGCCCAAATCCGTCCTCCAAATCCATCTATTGTTCTGTAACTTTAATGTGCAACCATCTCAGCTGCACAGAGTGGTCTCCGTTGAAGAGCATACCTGAAGAAAAGAGAAAAGGACAGAAACACTGGTCACTGGTACCATGTTTCAGGAGCATGTTTCAGTTAGCACAAGCCCTGATTTGAAGGCAGTATACTTCAGGTCCTGATTCTTATCAAAAAAAAAAGAAGCCTGTGTATTTAAGTGTAAAAGAATGTATTTTTGATGTACTTAATAATCTGTTTCTAGGTACATATAAGTCTCAAATGTAAAAAATCCTTTATGGGACATTTAATCCCATATTATAGCAGACCAAAGTAAAAGCTTTTAAAACAACAGACAGATGCAGAAGTCATACGCATTTCTGATTTCAACAATACCGAAAAGCAGGTGGTGAATGCCAACACTTCGCACTCACTAAAGAGAGGCCACATCTCACATCTCAAGACTGCTGACTTTGGCTCTGTCAGGCAGCGTCGGAGTAATTGTATTCATTAGGACTGGCTCGCCAAAAACTGATCCGGTATCGAGGCTCGTGCTGCGAGCAGATTGATCGAGATCCTCTCGGACCCAGATGAGCTCGGCTGGTGCTGTTTTTCCGTGTTCTCCAGACACCTAGTAAAGTATGGGATGCCGTTTACCTGCAGATCGCACAGCACCGAGCTGACATACATGCTGCAGAAACGCGAACCTGACAGGCCTCTGAGAGCCACATGTGTTTTCAATGCTGTTCGAGGCGCAGTTTGCTTAGTGCAGTCGACAGAGGGGTGTGCTACCGGCTAGCACAGCTCACAATTCAGAGGAGAATTAGATTTCCATTTCGACCTTCTGACATTATGGGATGGAAGGATGAAAAGGTTTTTTAATAAATGTCCAAACAGATAAATGTAAAAGATTTTTGTTAAACAGGGATTAAACCTACACCTTTTTCCTATTAGCAGGTTAAGCAAATTGAACAGATCTCAGAGGAAAGAGTGAAGTATGTATGTTTTTTTTTTTTACTGGACTTCTTGCGACAGTGCCTTGTACAGAAAAGAAGGATGGACCAATGTTTGACAGAATGCACAAATCATAATATTATATATATGTATATATATGAGTTGCCACCCTCTCACTAGTTGTTTTCTGCACAATGAGTGCAACAAATGACCCAAGCTATATATATATATATATATAAAGATATATATATATTTTTTTTTTTTAAATATATATTTTATATATATATATATATATATATATATATATATATATATATATATATATATATATATATATATACAGATAGAGAGCACTGACCTGCAAAGAAAACAATTACATTTTGAAAATAAGTGCCTGAATCTTTTTTTGCTTTGCCTTTAATAACATAAGCTTAAGTCCAAGTTTATGTTTTCTGTAGAAGACTAAATAAAGTTATTTTTCAAAGTAGCAAGAGGAACAGGAGAGTGGGGGCGGGGCACGACTTGTGTATTTAGACAGAACCCTTTCTGTTGTTATGTCATTGAAAGACTATAAACTGTTAGACAGTTCTCTTTGTTGTTTTTTTAAGCCTGAACTGAGGAGTTACAAGACAAAGCCCAGGGACGGACTCACTTGGCCTATTGTGCGTCCCTAGTGATGGCCTGTTCCTCACACTTCGCTTCTGTTTGCTTTTCTGAAGGGGATTTAAGAGTTCCTAATGACAGTGGTGATTATGTATTTAAGGGCAACATGGCAAGATTTAATCTAAATCAGTGTCCCCCAGTAACCCATTTGGCTTCTTGTTCTTCTTGGATTACACAGAGATGTCTGTAAATGTTCCCAGCCCAGATTTACTATTTAAAAACATGGCCTAAAAGCGTATTCTTACTTTAGGTGAGTAGATTTGAAGAAAGCAGTCTTACTTAAGCAATTACCTCCAGAGGAATATTTTCAGAACAAGGAAGGTGGCCACAATAGCAGTTCATATGTATCTAATGAAGGCCATGTCCAAATTACTTTGTTTTCATTTGAAAATGCATATTATTCTGTCTGTTTAAGCCTTTGGTCCACACTGTGACAGCATTTACAGTCACAGCTTTTTTAAAATGTAAGACTATATATATGAGTAGATAAATTTGCCGTTTTTGCATCGCAGTGTGGACTGTGAAAATGGAGGCTTTCGAAAATGATTAAGCTTTTTACGCCGTTGCTGTGATAGCCGGAAAGTAAATAAATGCCGGGTTGAAGCATGTTATGTTTTTGCTCATACGCAGTACAGGGACGTAAGCGTTTTCAGACGTTTCAATGTGGATGAGAAACTTTAGGAAATGACTGATAATGATAGTGTGGACATGGGGTGTTTTAGATGTTGCTTTTTAAATTTATCCGGATTAGTGAAGACGTGAAGAGTCATCTTGTCTGCTCAAATTCCCAGTCAGAATACCATTTAGAAAATAGCAATTCAAATGAAAATGATCCAATAAATTAGCTTTTGCTGTATTATACATCATAGTCCGTTTTATCTCAAATAATTGCCATCTAAAGTCTGATAAGGAAAGTTGATTAGTAGTGTTCTAAAAGAAGGCCTCGGGAACTACAAAATATTGTTCCCATATTATCTAGAAGAGAAACATTTGGGAAGATCTTGTCAGAAAGAGGCTGAAGTCAAAGAATTGTCCATGAGAGAGAGATCCGACATCGTATTTCCCCAGTGGAGGATCTTGCATTATAATGGTATCCAAATCATTTTCCTTGTTTTCCCTCAGTAATACGTCAAATAGATATATATGTAAATTTGGTATCAGGTACTTGCATTTACTAATTCAAGACATTTAGTGTTTTGAAAGTCTGAACATAATCTTTTTGTCCATTTTGGTTCTGCTACATAAGTTTCCCGGTGTAGGAAACAATGATAGGGCCTGTGGTAGCAAGTGTGGTCCACATGCTTAGCAGTGGTTTGCACAGTAAAATCTATGATCAGATGACTCCTTCTTCCCCACATAAACACCAGAAAAACGGTTTCCATGGCCAGGAGTTGATATTTTGGATTGTTATGGCACATTGACATTCCATTCCAACAGACCTGACCAGCACTTTGTACTCATAGAAGGTCTAGTGTGTAAAATGGGTGGTTATACAGTATATTTGTATGTAGCCATGTATTTACAATATTTTTTTATATATATTTCCATGTCAAGTACAAGTACCTGTTACTTCATAGTCCTCATTTTGCCCCTTATTAACCTAATAGACACAAATAGGCTGTACTATTTGAAGTAAAATCAAATAGAAATAAATAAAATAAGGTCTATGATATTGACCATGGCATGGCAGTTAGTGCCAGATGGGCTGGGTTGAGTTTTTCAGAAACTGATTTTCACCCACAACAGTCACTTGGGTTTCCACAGTGTGAAAAACGAAAGAGTAAGTGGCAACTCTATGATGTCGTTGGAGAATGGCCATCCTGGTTTGAGCTGACAGCAACTTAAATTATCACTCGTTACGAACAAGTAAAAAACCACATTGGGTTTCATGTATGAACAGGAGAACGGGAGGAATTACAGGCCCCAGTGGCCATACAATAAGCTGAATACAAAACAGTTGATGTTTGAAAAGACAAAATGGAAAAACACTATCTTGGAGGTGGTTGCTTAGTATTTAGGGCATTGATGTTGGATCTAAAGGTAGTGAGTTAAGATGCCATTCCAGGGCCCCTGAACAAGGCCCTTAAGCCTATAGTTACTCGTTTGTTTGAATAAGATAAATGTATTAGGTGGTGCTAACTGGTGCTATTCTGACCACATGCATTACCATGTCTGCAATTTTCTCACAAACAGCAAGTTAGAACAAAGAACAAATGTGACATTCTGTATGAAACTGGTCAAATCTGCAATAAAGAGATTTGACATGAAATACGTTTGACCTATGCCGAAGCTGCCACGAGTCGTTTGAGGTGTTTTGAGTGGCACACACGCTTCAAGAGTGATAGAACATCACTGAAAGATGATAAGAGATCAGGAATACCTTTAACCAGCTCAACCCCCGAAAATGTTTAAACTATTTGGCAACTTGTGCATGATGATTGTTGGCAAACAATCCACATGATTTCACTTCCACACTTCCCACCCTACTTGCCAGATTTCAGAAGATCCAGCTCGTTTTGACACCATTCATCCAGCACAAATCACAGAAGGTGCTTCGAAAAAGAGACTTCCAGGACACATTCCAGAAGAATGCTATGAGTGCCGTATTGATGTGCAAGGTGACTATTTTGAAGATGATAGTGTGAAAGATAGATAAATAAAGTACTTTCTTGTAAACAGAGCTAGTCTCGAAACTTCTTGATACCACCTTGTAAGTCGTTCTGAATAGGGGCTTCTGTAAATGACATGAATGTACAAACTGCTTTTACAAAAGGATCAGAACTTTCCAGAAAGCGTTGACTTTTTTTTCTAGAAATCTTTTATGGTATAAGATAAGGGTTTGCACCATTGTAAAATATTTTTTTACTTGCCTGAGTAGAACTTGCATATTGATGAAGCAGGAACATTGAGATTAATGTGGCTCATGCACAAGCCAATATACAATATACCTCAACACTCTTATGTGGTTTTCAGCTATCATTATTTAAAACAACATCCAAAACCTGTTGGACACACTGCTGTGTCATTCATTGTGTCTCAGCCCTGTCTGCTGACCCACTTTGGACACTGAAAGTTCTGTCTGTTCACAGTCAGATTGGTGTCTGTTCTGCTCTAGGAATTTTCTATCAGCCGTACTGGCTCGCTGCTAATTCTCCAACCCGCAAGACTTGGATTGCTGAGGACAGCATTTCTCCTGTCAGATTGAATCAGCACTGTACGAATGCAGCTCTTTAAAAGACAGAACCTGTGCAAGTGTGTGTTTTCAGAGCTGATCTTCTTTACAAGATATTGTATCTTTTGAGTTTTATGACCTCTTGGTGTTGATCTGCACTAATACTTCTGTCCTTAGAAACGGGTGTTCAAGTCAAACTGGAACTTTTGAGTAAAAAAAAAAAAAAATTGTGGAAACTGCATTTATTTTTCAACATACTCCCCTACTTTATTTATACACCTTCCCAAATAACGCCTAGAAAGGTTCAGCAGTGAAAGATTTGACCAATCTCAGCCTGGTTCACTTCTTCATCAGGGAACCACCATGACCAAGATCGTCACTGATGGACATACGTCCATCTTTGAAACGTTTACACCATTCAGATGTCTTACTACGGCTTGAAGTCATCTGTAAATATCTGTTGGTTTTACACCTTCATTTGCACAAAACTTCATCACCACATGCTGTTCCATGAAGGTAATAACACTGTTGTCTGCCATCTCCATTAACGTCTCTGGACTGGCTCACAACATGAAGCTCGATTCCAATCAACTGGACAGGTATAAAATGTCATCTCATAATAAAATTTCATCACCACAGGTTTAATCCAACCTCCTTTTTTAGTGAATCAGAAAACATGAATTGTGATTGGAAGGCTTTGTTGCTTACTGCCCTGGCACACATCTGCCTCATCTGGGCATCAATGTGCCAGTATAGAAGGGTGCATAAAGACAGTCTGTTGCCTTGTATGTTTACTTTGTGTCTCAGGCAGGAAGAGGTGATTACTAACGCTTCAGGCTTGTAATCTAAATACCTGTACCCAGCTTGAAACCTCTCATTTACAACAGGCTCCGTCAAAGTTCAGAATTACCTGATGTAAACTTTTGTTTGGATTACAGTGATTGAAAATTCACAAGGCTTCAACAGTACAAATGTACACATTACTGTATATGTTTTTTTTTTTGTTGAGAAAACGGACAGGAATCACACTTTAACTGTACTGTACTATTGTTCATTCTTTTCCTGGTTCTTCATCCGTTTTCAGTAAATTGTAAGTCTGTGTTTTGCTCTGTTGCCAAATGAAGGTTAATTAGATTCACCTTTGACCTATTTTAGAGAACTAGTTGATCATTGGTTGATTTGATGCCGCTCACTCTCCTTCATTAGTAGCATTCAAGATTCATTTACACAATTCATCACTTCAAGTGAAAAAATATGTTTAATCCAATTTTAAGCAACCGGTTTAACCATTTTTCATTTAATGACTTATGCGATGAACTGATGCCAAGATATTTTGGTGGTTAAAACTATTCAGGTGAAACTGGTATAATTTTTTTGATAAACACAACATAAACAATTGATAATGTAGAAAACAGCAGACACTTGTACACAATCAATTACATGAATGTAATAGCATTCGCTATTTGATCAAAGCAACAAGAAATGCTTTTATGATGTGCATAATTCATACTTAGAACATGAGAACAGTTAGTTCATGTACCGGGTACACAATTACAGTAGGCATTAGCTGTGTTGGTTGCCAAATCCAGCTTTACTTATAACAAGTAAATGCTAAAATATTTCAAAGCTAACGGTACAGCCTAGAAGGGGCCCATTGTGTATAAATGCTGATCATTTTGCTGTTAATTTCCAGATCATCTCTGACATGTCATGGGATCTCATTATTGGCACAGAACTCACAAGCTACAAATTATTTCCCAATATTGGAAAATGAGACATGTGAATGTAGGAAACAGCCAGTGGTATTTTCCAAGCCTCGATATTAGCAATATACTGCAATTATGGTAAAAATCATTAAGGATTTGTTAAAGATACTGGGGTTTTGAACAACATGGCTATATTCCAGTGTATAAACGCTGCAAAAAGAGTCAAATATTTGAAACATTTGCACCAATGCATTCTCATCTGGCAGATAATTCACAATAAAAAGCCATCTGGCTTATTGGAAAGAAACCAGGAAATAGTGTGGGACTAAATGAGAACAAGAACAAATTTAGGGTGAACGTAACTAATTGATATGATTAGTAGGAAAACATTTGATATGGCCTTTACACTCGGTAGATCAGTATAATGCACACCAATGGGAGACTTAGACAGCATACCAACATCCTAAATTGGAATGAATGCTGTTTGTTCTTCCACTTCAGTTCCAGAAATTTGCAGAACATATTATAGGGAACATTAAAGCTAGCCTAGAGTGATCACACCATACATGAAATCGCCATTGGTCGTTTCTTCTTAACCTCCTTATCCTCTCGAACATGTTTTTCTCATCGTTTGATGTGCCCACCCAGTGTCTGCAAGCCGCTTTTTAATTGGCTCTCCTCTGCCTGGTTTTCCTACAGTGAATTCCTCCTGCAGGCTCAGAGGTGGCCTCCATTTCTACAATGACCCCATGGGTCAGAATGCCTCATTGAATCAGGGGGGGCCATAGTGAAGTTTGGAACGGCAATGAAGCTTGTATGAGCGCTACTCTGACAAATGCTTGTACATGTAAAAAAAAAAGAAAAAAAAGGAGTTCAAAAGCAGTTCCGGCTGTGTATAAAGCTCCCCTGCAGATTTGGCACCAGTGATAAGATCTAGATCTTCCACCATGAAGGTGAGCACAACTGGATACATACAAATGACTTGGTATTTTCCATTTGCATGGCTTATAAGGGAAAGAAAAAAAGAAAGCATTTTATCATGACCATATGGAAGCCTTAAAATCCAGGCCAAATGTAATCAATCAAAAAGATTTTCAAGGTCAGTTAGAGTGTGCAATCGCAATAAAAGTTGTGTAGCATCTGAACAAGGAAATTGCTGTAAATAATGCTCAATTTCTATTCATTTTATTAAAGCAAACAGCACAGAAAGCTTTATATCCAAGCACCATTAGTCCCTCTAATGCGAATCTCATAGTCGCAGTCCCACACCCTTCTGGAGAGTTACGAGTTCAAATGTTAGTTCACGAGAATGTTTTCGCACAGGGGGAAAGCTGACACTAAAGGGACACACACATTATCAGCTTGGTAACCTTGGGCCTGTCTTGGACCTTAGCGGAAGCTAAGGTGTGTTAGTTTAGCCGAACTAGTGTTACATGGACCAGTAATATAACGGCGGGGATCCAGGTTAGCTAAACAGTCAGCTTGTGTGTGCTGCATGAGGCTTAGTGTAGTGACACTGATCATGCATGAACCACGTGATTCTCCACGAAGACTCGGACCATATAATGCATACAGAAGGAATGTGCATCAGCCACGGTGATAAAAATGATTTCAAACACTTTTGCATGTGACATTTCTGCAATGTTTATTTATTTGCTGTATCTATGTATTATGTATTTACTGCGAATGTGCATTTTATCTATAATAATGGAACGTTAAAGTATTCTCAGTTGCCTTGGAGTGTATCTCAGATCAGAAATTAAATTCTCAAAGCTACTAGTTAAACCTTCCACATAATGTGCAGATTATTGAAGCAATTTTCCGTTGCTTTAAACAAAAAACTTTTTGGTACATTCATTGATTGTGTACAATTGTCTGCTGTTAACTACATTATTACATTTTTTATCTCATGTTCATCCAAATATAATATACTAGTTCTTACCTGAATAGTTTTAACCCCCAAAACATCTCGCCATCAGTTCATTGCATAAGTCATTGAATGTCTAATGGTTGAACCAGTTGTCATCATCTATCAGTTTTAAATATCTATTCAACTTTTTTGTTGTAAATGTGTCTTGAATTGATGAATTGCACAGATGAATCTTGAATGTCACTAATTAGGCGGGTTTACTTTCATCAGATCAACCAATGATTAACTAGTTCTCTAAAACAGGTCAAAGGTGAATCTTGTGAATTCCACAGAATTACAATTTCTGAAAATGGATGAACAACCATGAAATGAACAAACACATTTACATGTACAGTACAGTAAACGTGTGACTCCTTTCCAGTCTCTTGCAATCGAAATTCCACCTACAGTAATGTGTACATTTGTGCTGCTCATAGATGCAATTCAGAAGAAATTCAGCCTGCATTCATTGGAATCCAAACTGTAACCTGAAACCGTGCGTCGTTGTACTGACAACATGACTAAACATTTTAACGATGTGGTTTTGTTATTCTGATGACAATGAGATGATCGTCGACAAATCGATTTAGTTTTGATTAATGAACTAAAGATTTGGAGAAAAGTAGAGGCTTTTTCAAGAAATCCAATGCGTTGTGCTGTTTGTACAAATTGCATTGAGGAATGCACTAATAAGGATGATTTAAGAAATGCTCCAAAGCAACTGAGAAAACTGAAAGACCAATCAGGAAGCGATTTGAATCATGCTGATTTGAACAGAAAAACAGATTTACATTATAGCATGGTGAAAGCCACAGCAGAGTTATAATATACGGCAGACTGAGATCTGCTTTCCTTCAAAGTCTCATATGTTTTGTGTGAGAGAGAGAGTGTGTATACCTGAGAGAAACGCATGAATTACATTTTCCTCCCACAGATCACACACAAACAAATCTCACTTTCATCATGTTTCCAACCATTTTTGACAACAACCCCTCCGCCCGTCTTGTGGATTTAAGCGTTTTGCTGCTTCTAATCCATGCTCACTGATTCAAGCTGTGATTTCTCATTCTGTTGGAGTGAGGTTTAAATAAACAGAACCATGATAAAGCTTTTCAAGAAGACAGGCTGACCCTCCTTCACCACCTGTCGAGGTCTGACAGCGGCTCGATAAGGGCTCAAGAAGATAAAGCCGATCTCACCGAGGTTCTCTGACTCAAGAGGAAAAGGGTCTGTGAACACTTAACATGGATTACGTCGAGGGAGGGAAGGGAAATTGGCCAGCGAAACATCTAAACACGCAGCTAAACGTTTGGCTTGAAAGGTCACAACCTTCCGAGCAGATCAGAGGTCAGTGGAAACACACCTGTGTCCACAAGAAAGCTCTCACTGCACACATCCGAAGGAACAGTTATCATGTTAACAAAAATGTTAAACATAGTCGTTCTGGTCAGTGGCAGGACCCACACTGACGTGTTTTACGAGCGATTTTACTGCTCTTAAAGAAGTCCTATTCTATATGTGCAGTCCGAGTGAAATAATAACGTGCCCGGGATGTAAATTCGTCTTGACATTTTTGCGAGCAGCTGTATAACGATTTTTCTCATCTCTTGGCCACATTGTAAAAGCCTAAGGAGATCAATAGCAAAACAGTCTCGCCAGGGCCCTTCTCCTTTTTCTGTTACGCCACAGCGCCATGGAAACCTTCACAAAACTATTAGTGCAGATGTATGACCGAAAGGCCTCCTGGGATGCAAAGTCCTTTAGGAGCCAGGAGGAAAGTGGGTGTACATGTGGAGGACAAAAAGCTACAAAACCACAATCTGATGCACTGGAGACATACGGAAATCCTACAACAATATCAGGAGTTACTCATTAACATCCATAAGTAATTGTATGAATATGAAAACCAACAAAAAAAACAAAATATTGACTTTTCTGTCAGTGACACATGCTTATTGCTTTAAGGATTCATTTTTTATTGGCTCAAATATTATCATGGCTTATATTCAGAAAAAACAACCATGCTGGATGTAAAACTTGAAATTGATTTTGTGATTTAATTGAGAACTGGACAGAAAATGGACAGCTCATTATAACTTATAATTTTTTTCTACATGTTCTCAAACGTTTTTTATGTTATATGAACATATGGTCATCCCTCCCTCCATATCTCTAAATTTGCTCACTTTTACTGCCTTTTAAGTCTACAGCCTTAAAACACTGCTGTGAGCACTTATTATTTTGCTCATTCGTATAACCAAGTGTATGCTTATGGCCTTCGGGGGCAGTGCCAAAGAGCACTTGACCCCAGATGTTAAGACTAATGATTGCTATCTAGTCAAGTCATCTCCTAGTCTTATCCCCCCACCCATCATTTGTGTAGAGCTTTTGTAGATGCTAGGGAAAGTGCTTTTATGCTGGTCACATTTACTTTACAGTACAGCAAAATTCTTTCTTCACCTATCCCGGCAATGAAGGAAGCTGGGGTCAGACATGATACAGTGCCCCTGGAGCAAAGAGGGTTAAGGATATTGCTCGAGGCCCCCAAGAGTTGCAACTAGATAATACTGGGGCTTGAACCCTGATCAGTAACTCAGCACCTTAACCACTGAGCTGCAACTTTTCCTGAGAGGGTTCTTTTGGAAATATTCAACATGTGGGTGGTGGTCTTAAAAAGTATTTTTTTGCTGCAGCTGCATTTTACTTTTTTTTTTTTTTCAGAAATGCTCCAAAAACTTTAAAATCGAATATTAAAAAAAAGTATTTGAAAGTCACTATAGTAGCTGTTCTCCTAAGCAGGTTAACAAATGCTATTAGTATAATGAACATCAAACATTTGTACATAAGTATTCAATTTAGCTTAGACGATAGATAGATAGATAGATAGATAGATAGATAGATAGATAGATAGATAGATAGATAGATAGATAGATAGATAGATAGATAGATAGATAGATAGATAGATAGATATACATTTATAAATGTGTACATTTTATTTATATATATATATATATATATATATATATATATATATATATATATATATATATATATATATATATATACAGTGTTGTAGTAACTAGTTACAGTTACTCGTTACTTCATTCAAAAAGTAACTTGGTTACTATCAACAATGTAGAACAGAACACCAGGTTAGCTTCTAGCTACTAGCATGAAGTTCCTGGAGGAGCTTCAACAGATTGGAGTTGCTGTTCATCGCAGTAGATACGAGCTTCAAACCAGAAAGACACAGCTTACATTTGACTTAAAAGTTTTTGTCTTTATGCTCAACTAAAGTGAAATAATGAGCATATTTCCACTTTGGGAAACTCGTCTTGCTCTCGCCTCGACTCGCCATTACTGCCGCACAGACCTGAATAAACGGAGACACGGCCACAGTGCGTCTTCTTCGTGTTTACAGTGGTTCATCCACCAATCCTACAATGCGTCGCTGCTGTAAACAGGTTAGACTGTAGGCTACACTTCAGCGAAAATTAATTCATTTAAAAAAGTAACGGACTAAAAGTATAAAAGTATATATATATGCACACACACACATATATTTCCTGCACTTTGCTATTTACTATTCCACAAATTTCCGCCTCAGGTGGTGGCTTTTCCAGCTCAGCCCCAAATCCCCCTTTGCCTCGATACCAAACATCTCAAAAACAGCCTGCTTTTTGTCTCCAGGTTCAAATCCAGCTTTGTGATCTCCAGTTACCAGACTGGTGCTCAGGTCCAACCAGGTTTCCTAAAGGCCAGGAGCAGTTCTAATGGATTTAATGAAGCATCCACTAAAAACAAGTGAACGAATCAGTGCTGAAACAAAGCAAACATATTAGTGCATGTTCTCTAATTAGTTTCCTAATTCACATTTTATAGGAGTCATAAATAGGCTTTCGTTTGTGTTTGCCATACCTGTTTTACTGAATTGAGGCAGGAGCTTAAAAATAATATGCATATCCTGGTTTGGAAGGTGTGTGCCAGAGTAAATTGGGTGGAATACGCTCGGAAGATTTCCCCGTTAGAGGCACGGGTCGTATTTGGGATGGAAGCGGCCCACCATAGCCAGGCACGGCTGCTCTGAAGCCTCTTTGTGGGACCGGCATATTCTTGCAAGACCACAAAATTCTAATTGGAGCAGGGAAAGGCCTCGAGCTTGTATATCCCACACCATTCATAGACTTACATTCTTACAAACATAGACATACAAGACATACAAAGGTAAAGCAAACACACATCGCACACACCCTACGACCAGAATATACTGTATCTAATATAGACATAAACGTAAAATATGAGGGATTTCTATCAGGTCGTGTCTCTGTGAGGTAAACAGGTAATATATGTGTAGTGAAAGATAGTTCACAATTGGTTTGGTTTGGAGTTTGGAGTGTTTTGCAATTGCTTGTTCTAACAAGCTCAAATCCATTTCAAGCCACATTATATTTAATTAGATTTAGCTTTCCTATAAAACCTTTTTTTTTTTTTTGCATTCGAAAGACACCCTTATCCAGAGTGACTTACAACTGAGAGGTTGAGTGTTAAGGGCCTTACTCAAGGCATGGTGGTCCTTGGATTTAAAATCTTCGAATACAGAATAAAATGCCCTAACCACTAAGCTTCCACCTTCACCTCCAAATCTTGCCCAGGCTTTTAGATTTAAAATTTTTTTTTTAGTGACCAAGCTGTAAGATTCCAGAAATTTCGGAGAACCCAGTTTCTCATATGCAACCTGGATGATGCTGCCTGATCTCCAGTGCTTGCAAGAGCACCATCTGTTTTTATCTTCCTTCGCATCCTTACTTTGCATAATTCAATGTACAATATTTTTCTGGTACATGGTTCATGTAGTTTGAAGCCAACAGCATAATAAAAAAAAAAACAACACTTTTTGTGTATTTTCTTTTCTGTGTTAAAGTCACGCTCATGCGTGTTTACAGTGACCTGTGAAAATATTATTCTGTGCTTTGTGGGTATTTTTTGCTCTTTTTTTTGTCATTGCTTATAGGCTCCTGCGTTGCACATATATGCAGGGTGTCCTTATATAAAGAGTAAACATTTCTTTTTTACATGAATTGTAAGGTTATTTATTTATTTATTTTTTTGGAGAACATACCAAACACCTGAAAGCTATCAAGCTGGAATGCTATATATATATATATATATATATATATATATATATATATATATATATATATATATATATATATATATATATACTCAAGAGCCCAAGAGTAGCAGCTTGGTTATACTGAGGCTTGAACTCCTGACCTTCTGATCAATAGCCCTGAGCCTTACCCACTAAGCTACCACTAAACAGTTTGCTACAATGGCCTAGGACTCAACCATGAACACATATAAATTTGAGTTTCCAGCAGTGTACAGATGATAACCTTAACAACGAGTTCAACTCAACTCAACTCAACTCAACTCAACTTAACTTAATTTAACTCAACTTAACTTAACTTAACTTAACTTAACTTAACCCAACTCAACTCAGCTTAACCCAACTCACCTCAACTCAACTCAACTCAGCTTAACCCAACTCACCTCAACTCAAGCTTAGACAGTTATACAGCAAGAGTAATCATTAAAGTAAACATTAAAGTAAAGGTGTGATAAATATGAGGTAGATGTGAATAAAATGAGGTTAAAATGTAAGTAATGTAAGAGCGAGAGTAAAGAGTAAATTAAAGTGCGAGTGCACAGTCAGAGTTGAGCGTGTGCAAATGTGTGCAATGTCCAGTGTGCATATTTGAACAGAATGAGCAGATGTCTATAGTAAACAGTAAGCAGATAAATGTATAATATGCAAAGCAAATGCTGAGTGGGTGTGTTGTATGTCCATGTAGTGACCATTATTGTCCATAGTGCACAGTTTAGGAGGAAAAAGAGATAGGTGGCAAAAGGCTGTTGTAAAACCTTGTAGTGCAGGTTCTGATGCTTTCGATCCTTTACAATGGCGGAGGCTCTTTGTACGCAGTGTGTATGGAAGATCATCTTAGCTGATGTACTGTGTGGAGGTGCACTGTGTTGAGATGTACTGTGTGGAGATGCACTGTGTTGAGATGTACTGTGTGGAGGTGCACTGTGTTGAGATGTACTTTGTTGAGATTTACTGTGTTGAGGTGTACTGTGTTAAGATGTACTGTATGGAGGTGTACTGTGTTGAGATGTACTGTGTTGAGGTGTACTGTGTTGAGATGTACTGTGTTGAGGTGTACTGTGTGGAGGGGCACTGTGTGGAGATGTACTGTATGGAGGTGCACTGTGTTGAGGTGTACTGTGTTGAGGTGTACTGTGTTAAGATGTACTGTGTGGAGGGCATTGTGTGGAGATGTACTGTATGGAGGTGTACTGTGTGGAGGTGCACTGTGTTGAGATGTACTGCATGGAGGTGTACTGTGTTGAGGTGTACTGTGTTGAGATGTACTGTGTTAAGGTGTACTGTTCAGTGATGGGTGCTGAAATGTAGAACTGTTCATGCAAAATGTGGTCCCAAACCCATTGTAGCAGACTGTTAGACTGATAATAATTCCAGTCCAAATTCATCCTCAAAGTCCTTGAGGTGCTCAAGAACTTCATGGACCTTTAGAGTGTTGATGTGGAACCATTCTCAGGTGCACAGAGCGGTCTCCAATCGAAAAAAAAAAACTCCATCTAGGGGTAGGGAGTTGGGATGAAGTCAGCAGATCCAAAGAGAAGAAGGGACAAGAACACTGGACACTGATACATCTTTTGAGAGAATAAATGGAAAGATGGAGAAAAAGCAAATAATATAATAATATTATTATAATACTTGGCATAACTTAGTATAATATAAAACTCTACTCACCTTTCTTCACTTCGACTGTAGAAACTTTAGCGCAAACGGTTTTTCAAGGCCCTTTGTATGAGAGAAAACATAGCGGGCAATAAAAAGATACAAAATAAGAGAAGCATGTAGGCCTGCCCCATGTTTACCGAGTGTTTCTGTGCTTTTTGGCTCAGCAGTTTAATGACTAATTTAATCGCTTACCAGCAGAGACACGAAAGGAAGTCAACAAGCGAGTTTCACGCTAAGTCGCGAGTGTGTAATGTTTGAATTGTTGAGAGACAGACATTGGATTAGTGGTGTTTCCTTGCTGCTGTTTGTTGGTCACTTGGTAACTGTCGACAGGTTAATTTCTTACCGCCGTTTGCACACATTGGTCTTTTGGATGGCTTTTGGATGTTTGGTTATCGAAAAATACGCATTACTTCTAGAAGGTCCATGAAATTCTTCGGGGGCTTTAAATCATATATGGCAAAATGTTTTGTCTGCTGAGTCTTTTGAGAAATGTATATAGAGATCTTTTAAACTGGAAAAGTGTGTGTGTGTGTATGTGTGTGTGTGTGTGTGTGTGTGTGTGTGTGTGTGTGTGTGTGTGTGTGTGTGTGTGTGTGTGTGTGTGTGTGTGTGTGTGTGAAATCCATTGTTCCAGGTAAAACCCAATTCAGTGAAACCTAATCAGTAGGAAATCAGGTGAGAGAGCAGGTCTGAGTTCAGTATATTTTTTTACTGTTGTTCATGAATGTGCTGCACACGGATGTTTTAAAGAGTTTAAAATTATCCGGTTTGCTCGTGTTTCATTTGACACTGCGGTGCACCATGGTTTGGCCAGGTTTAAAGGTGGTAAATGAATGTGAACTTACCTGGCATTAGTCCCAGAGCTCTTGTCCCGGGTTAAGTGCGGGCCTCTGTTATTGGGAGCTGCCTGGTTCAGATTCGTCCATAAAATTCTCCATTCTTTTAAAAAGCAGCGGAAACCAAGACAGGCTTGGCTGCACTAATGAAATAAACAGCTTAGTTCATTCATTTGTTCATTTATTTATTCACTTGTGTTCAGGAAAAGGCCTTAGATCGGCATGTGTATGCGGATATATTGTCTGTCAAATGTTTGGAAACACCTAGACTTTAATGGATTTTATGAGACATGTGCATGTTCATTTTGTTTCTATGCAACAAAACTCTGTCATTTACATGAACAGATGTTAAACTTTATTTTCATAAAATTCCTTCCTTAGCATGAATTACATCTTTTCGCACTCAGCATTCGGATAGTTCGTTTCTCCAAACATTCAGGTGGAATACTTTGCTGTGGCTCTTGTAAAACTTGCCAAAGGTGTTCTTCACTAGTTGGAGATTTCTTTGTGATCCACTTCATAGCAGTATAATAGGATTTAGTTGTGGCGACTGGGCAGGCTATTTCATGATAGATAACACTCCAGATGACCGTTTGCTCTCTAAATAACGCTTACAGAACATTGACGTACGTTGTGGCTCATTGTCGTTCCCACGAGCCGCAGTCCAGTCGGAGTGTATGTTGAAGTATGAGATAGTAGCCATGTTGGTTCAGGATTCCTTTCAGTCTCCAACCTTCCCTGCTCTAAAACCATTAAGCTTCTTCTTCTATGTTTGACTGTGGGGTAAAGCAGTTTGATAACATCTCTCCTGTTCTCTGTCTTACACAAATTCTTCTGTTAGAAACAAAAATGTCACTTCGGACTCCACAGAATTTTCTTCCAGTTGTTTACTAATCAATTCATGTGTGTGTTTGTTGCATAGAAGTAATAGAAATGTGCATGTGTCTTAAAAACAATCTTGTATTGGCCAGGTGATATACACTCTATGATATAATTATCCTACAGGTACATTCTTAATGAACATCATTTAATGAATTAGTTAGTAAAAACAAATTAAATGAAAAGTGTTTGTGGTGGTATACTGACAAAATTGAGCTGAAGTTTGAATACTTACAGTTCAATTTGTCTGAACATGCTTTAGTCGGAGGTTGAATAAACCAGTTACCTTAATGTGTTATTTTTTTCAGCGCACTTGCAGTATTTATGGTAAATGTGACTTGCTTTGTTAACTAATCCTAAATGTTAGTTTTTAGAGCACTAAAAGAAACTGGTACCAGTTTTGAAATCACTTTTCTGAAAGGGCACGGTTACCACGGGCCATGCTTGAGCCAGGCATTTATTCTCCTTTAAAAGAAATTAAAGTTGTGCTGTGCGTAGGGGCTAAATGGCTCGTGCCAAACGAAAATGTAGATTTTGGCTTGTGGAGCTGGTCGTTTCAACTCGTTCCTCCTTCCATCTGCGAGTTGCAGCCACACCCCGCCCTGTTCGAAAACACAAAACAAAAAAACGCCTTTATGTGTTCTACAAATCTACCTGTGCATGCGCTATTTTATCGTGCAGGATATTTTATATTGCTCGCGCTCGATGTGCAACTTCCCTTTAATCAGTTTTTCCCTGTGTTTCGATCAAAGAAAACAACTCGGATTCCACCACCATCTCTGTTAATGAGATGTTTTTTTTAAAAAACATATACTCAAACTTTCTATTTCCATGTGAGTCGATTTTTGCCTCGACTGCTCACATATTGACAAATATTGATTACTTTTCACTTAATTCTAGGTTCCTTTTCTTTTCCTTTTTTTTTTTTTTTAACTCGATTTGACTGATCGCCTCCGGGGAGGAAATCGAATGCCGGGTGAGGACGAGGGACTGCGTGCGTATATAGTAACAGGCCCAAAGGCAAGAGTGCACATATACAAGACTCTCACGCATGGTAGGACTGTATATTTGGGTTCAGCCTCTAACCCTGTGTGGGCCAGAGCCCAACACACACACACACACACACACACACACACACGCACATGCACACGCACACACAAACACGGACGCTGAGTGCTGTGCCGCTGAAATGGCATGTCTGTCATCCCTGTCTGCCTCCTACCTGTCATCATGCCGCACTCCTACCTCAGCCTGGGCTACCGCTTCAGCTCTTTTCCAAAATATTATTGTTGATTTAAATGGTCCCGCAGTCGTGTGCCTGCACAAGCCTCCGCCCATCTGAGATGAAAAATGAAGTAAGGGCCATAATGTCTGTCCTGCCTATGGCATTTACAGGCTCGGATTCTGCTTTGGTGCTTCCAGAGATGCCGGAGATAATCCATAATATGTGAACGTGTGCAATATACAGCAACCAAGAGACTCCACATTTGGATTGGACTGTACCATGTGTGTGTATTCATTGTATTTCTGTTTTACATTCAACCTCATACTTAATCTTTTTAAAATATATTACAAAAAATGTACAATATCTAAAAAAAAGCTTAAGGTATTAAACTTTGGATCTGAAGGTTGGGAGTTTAAATCCCAGCCACACCAAGCTGTCACTCCTAGGCCCCTGAGCAAGGCCCTTAAATCCATAGCTGCTCAGTTGTATGAATAAGTTGTATCAATGTAAGTCGCTCTGGATAAGGGCATCTGACAAATTCCCATAAATGTCAATGTACTAAAGCGTTACATTTTGGTGACTTCAGAAATAGACTGTATTACCAAAGAAGATTGATGTACCAGATGTTGGATATTTAACGTAGCAGCTTCACAAAAACAGGTAGTACACGTCATGATGCCAGAACATGCAAAAAGAGCTGCAGATTTCACCTCACTGAGATTAAGACATGTCATCAGGTGAAGCTGAAATTGTTTGAATTAAGGTTTTAATTATTATCTGATACTATTAAGAAAAAAGAACAAATTTGTAAAGTAAATTATAACAATCATCTGCAGTACACAATTATTTTCAAGGGTGTTAGTAAAGTCAGGTACTGATGTACAGTAGGTGAGGTGAGGAGGTCTGGGGTGCACTCAGCATTCACATCTATCATTTTTAACAGAGTTGGAGCTCTATAGCAGGACATCTGGCATAATCTTCATGGAGCTGGCTTTGTGCACTTTGTGTCATGTTGGAACAGGATGTGTCGCCACCAAACCATAAAATCATTACAATTATGTACCTCCAACTTTGTGGGAAAAGTTTGGGGAAGAACCACATATGGCGTGGAAAGTCAGGTGTCCCAATACTTTTGTCCCTTTAGTGCAGCTGGATTTTTAAGTAAATAATTAATCACCAAATTGAAGTTATGTCATCATGTAATCATTTTGATCAAGTGTTACATTGAACATTTTATTGGATTTTTGGGGTGAAAAATATTGTAACCAACTTATTTACCCAAGATACATGGGTTAGAGTCTAAGATCTCCTGCTATAGAGCTCTAAATCATATTGAACACCTTTAGGATGAATGTAAACCCAGACTGCACCCCAGGCCTCCTCACCTCCCCTACATCAGTACAAGTGGTGGACAGTAACGAAGTAAATGTAAATTGTTACTGTACAGAAGTCGTTTTTTTGTTTGTGTATCTGTATTTTACTCAAGTATTTTCTTTTGGGGAGACTTTTACTTTAATATTTCAAAGTCAAAAATTTCACCAAATTTTCCTAAATCAGTCGTTGCTTTTTATTTATAAACAAACAACTAGTTAGGGTGGAGTTCGTGCTCTGTTTTAAACTTGTTTCGATTGCTGCTTGGCCGTGGCGGATTGAGGCGACAATGGCAGATGCCCAGGGTGGCATCTCGCTGGGCGACAGCATGGGGCGTCCTAGGAAAAAAGTAGATAGTTTTTATTTACTGCTCATTTGCACAGTCGCGTCAATTATTATATCATATCAGGGTCACTGAACCTGTTCAGGACTCAAAGTGTGCACCCACACCTGGAGATGTTCCCTCAATCATACTCAGTAAGGAGAGGTGGGGGTTGGGTGATGTCACATCAGTAAGGAGAGCTTAATCTAAATAAAATTTACAAAAAAAGTCTAAACCCTCAAGAATCCAATTCAGACAAAAAAGGAAAAAAGTAGGGGGGAACGTGCAAGAGATAAAGGTGTGTATGCAGCTCTATCGCTCATCTCGTTATGAGGATAATATAAGCTAATGCATTTAATGAAATAGTCTAAAATCTGTATATCACTTAGGTCATGCTGTGTTGCCTGTTATGCTTTTATGCATAGAGCAATAATATTTATTTCAGCTGCATAACATTATAATTTTTAGTATGTAGTTTATCATTATGTGTGTAGCAACAAAACATTTACAGCCTACTGTAACTAATCTAGTTGGATTGTAGTTAAACAGCATTTATTAATTTGGTTACCTTTAATTGAGGTGATGTCATAAAGGTTCTTCATCCACCATCAACTTTACTAACACCCTGAATGTGTGAATGTGTGCCCTAATGAAACTCACATCTTCCCAGAAGAATTGAGGTTATTATAACAGTATATTTGGTTTTTAAGAAGCACATACTAATCTTATAGCCAGGTGTCTACAAACATTTGTGAAAAGTCATTAAGAAATCAAATGTATATTGAAGAGAAGAATGGAATAAATCAATGAAATAGTCATCAGTTTCAGCTCAGGTATGGAAATTATTACTGTATATGAAAAAATATATAATTATACAGCATATTTTTACCACACAGCCATTTTTTTATTTGTGTGTGTGTGTGTGTGTGTGTGTGTGTGTGTGTGTGTGTGTGTGTGTTGGTATGACTATATGAGCTGTTTTCCACCCATTAATCATGTCGCTAATTTGTTTTCACGCAGCCTCGCTGACAGAAAGCGAATATGAGTATACCCAAGTTCCCCTCCCTCCATCCCTCACTCTGTGTTCCTTCTTTTTTAACTTTTCTTTGCTATTCTGTTCATTTCCAAATTACCATAAGTGGTAATATTTACCTGTGTGATAGGATCATGTGACGTGTATTAAAATCTACATTGTGAAATTGAGCTGCTGCTCTGTTTTGCTGTTGACCAGGGATAGGAGGATCAATCCATACGTTTCCATTAGAGACATACATCTTCATAATGACGTCGATGCAATTCACATCATTATTAATACGATACATTTTGATTTGATTTGCCATTCAATGCGATTTAATGCAATATGATGCAATGGAAAAAATATGATGTAATTCAATATGGTACAGACATGGTACAGCAAATCATCAATTTACTTAAGGGCCTTCTGACTTCTAACGTATGGCCCTTTCACAAACAGACCTTTGTATTGCAAAAAAGAATTAAAAGAAAAAAGATTAAATAAAATCTTTTCCTGTCTCCAACAAGATGCAGCTCTACCTCTGCCATGTTAATCTATATTCTATGTGAATCTCAGGACATGCCTCTGTAGAGGTCACTTTCTAAATACTGTAGGTCATTTATATATAAATCAGAAGTTTTTTACTGATATGTAAATACAATGTATCTGACGAAAAACTTTTTTTTTTTTTTGGATGCATCACATCGTTAACTTTTATGCTGATGTACTTCGATACCACTCTTTTTTTCTCCAAAATAATTCTTTCCATTCCATTTAAAGTTTTTTTTTAAAACAGTCATAAGTACAGTGCCTGTCAATGTTTGGGAACACAGTGTTTTTTTGCTTTTATGCAAGAGGAGACTTGAAAATTACTCTCAAAAATGTTTCCGATTGTTCATGACGTTTCTCACGTTTCTTTCATTCCATACGACATGCTTTCCTGAGAAAAATGATTCGAGATACAGAGATACAGACGCCCAGGAATAATAATAAAAAAAATGTCTGAAAGAGAGGAAACCACAACCTCATACTGAGATCAGATGGATCAGCAGGATCAGATTCAGTATATATATATATATATATGTATATATACACACACACACACACACACGCACACACACACACACGTTTGTCTTATTGTCCTTGTTATGACCTTTCCCTGACATCCCCTTAATGTGATTCTATACCTAAATGTAAACCTAACCAAAACCTTAGTAATTTCTACAGCCACACACACACACACACACACACACACACACACACACATATTGTGTTGCTAAACATGTGTGCAGTGTTCTAATCATCTCATTATTAAATCTGTGTGTGTGTGTGTGTGTGTGTGTGTGTGTGTGTGTGTGTGTGTGTGTGTTGGGGGGTTGTAGAATGAAAAGTATGTTATGGAGAAGGGAAAGAGCCTGTGATAAGTGCAATCAAAGAGAAAAAAAAAGAGAAAGAGAGAGCCAAGAGAAGATGAATTGGACCCTGTGGCTTCTCAGAAAAGTGAATAAATGTCTGAAATAACACATCGAGAGGACTAATCACGGTTCTGGCAACGTGTGCGTGAAAAGAACAACGGGATTTTAGCCTCTGCATGTTTTTCCCCTCTGTCTTTTTTTTTTTTTTTTCGATCTGTTTCCCTCTTCACCATTCCCATTTTTATTTTTCCTTCACACTCTTTCCCTCTTCGCCTCCTTAATAAATGAATGACCCATGCTAGCCCCTTTTAACTCCGTATGAAGGATCGGACGTATTCAAGATGTAATCAAAATCCAATCTCCGCAAACGCTTTGGTCTTTGTTTTACATAAACAAACATCACTCTCGGGACGTGCCGATTGCCAACGAATGTGTTCAGCACTGAATCGTCCGACGGAGTGGGCTGTGTGTTCTGGGGATTTGTATGCCTGTTCATCTACAGTCATCTACAGGATGTGTGTGTGTGTGTGTGTGTGTGTGTGTGTGTGTGTGTGTGTGTGTGTGTGTGTTTGTGTGTGTATCGGCACTAACAGGTTCCATTATTTTTGTCCATCATCAAGGCGCCTTTAAGTGCTGGGGCCCAGGTACAGATGACATCACATAACACCACCGTCTACTACTTTTCCTGTAAGCTAACGAATGAGGCCAGGCATTTAACAAGTTTTTTATTCTACCCAGGCAGGATTTAAAACCAAACAAAAATATCATCGATCAGCACTGAATGTTCGACTTCGAGAAGATGGCAGCAAACAAGAAAAGATATTAAATAATGATGGGGAGGATTCATAGTTGCTGAATAGAATGAACAAGAAAAAGAAAGGCACTTTATACTTGCCACATGCACTTTACAGCACAGTGAAAATCTTCCTTCGCATATCCCAGCAATGTTAGGAAGCTTGGGTCAGAGAGCAGAGTCTGGCATAGAGGGTCTCGAGTGCCCAACCTACCAATCTTCCAATTCCAAGCTACCACCTCCCTCAAGACCAGATAGGTGATGGAGATTTGTACAGAAATGAGGTAGAAATTAAAATAAAACAGAAGATTGCTTGCAAGTATCCAGTATCATTGCTACACTATATGGACAAAAGTATTGGGACATCTGACCTTTCCTATCAAATGTGGTTCTTCTCTAAACTGTTACCACAAAGCTGGAGGCCATCGTCTTTGGATGCGGAATAATACAATTTTGTGCACAAAGCGAGCTCCATGAAGATCTAGTTTACATGATTTAAAGAGGAAGATCTTGAGTGGCCTGCTTTCGAGCTCTGATCTCAACCCTACTGAACACCTTTGGGGTGAATGTAAACACTGACTGCACCCCAGACCTAATCACCTCACCTACCTCAGTACCTGACTTTACTAACACACAAATGTCCACTAGCACAATACAAAAATCTTTCCAAAAGAGTGAGGGGGACTATAAGATTAATAATTCCAAGTTAATTTAAAAGAACGCAAGGAAGGTTTTTGTTGACTGATCATTTGTGCTTTAAAAATTTTTTAGAAGGTTCCAGATGATGCAGTGATCCCAAGAAAAAACCATAACAGAAACAGCTTTTATTTGTTAGGATGTTGAGATCAGAAGGGCCTCAGAAGGTTCTAAGGGCCTTTTTCAAGAGCCCAACAGTGGCAGTTTAAAGCTGCTGGGGCCGTGATCTACGAATCAGTACCCAGCAGAGGTGGAAAGCAACAAAGTACAAAACCTTTGTTAGTGTATTTAAGCAGATTTTTCTGGTAACAGTATTTTACTTCAATATAATTTTTAGACAACGTTTTAATTTCACTCATTACATTTTTACACCAATATCTGTACTTTCAACTTCTTACATTAGTGATCCAGGCTCGTTACTTTAGTTTTAATCTATTTGTCGATAGAAATGTCGATATTTTCCTTTTCACTGTGCCGTTTTCTTGTCTGCTCTGCTTTTTTCAACCTACCACTGGTGTATCATTTCCTGGCTCTCACACACCACAAATGTAGGATAGTTTATGAATCTAACAATTAGCAGTGATGTAAACGTGACTGGGAACATGTTTTTGTCATCATCATATTTTCTCTGCTTTTGTTCTATATGGTGGATTTTCAGCCTGGACACATTCATTAGGTAACACAATTTGAGACTTGTTTTGTATAATATGCTAATTATGGCTGTCAAAATTAATGCGTTATTAACGCATACATTTAGCAAATTCATTTTAACATAAATTTTATTAACACGTAATTAATGCAGTGCACATTTCTGTTTCACCATTTATATAAAAAATATAAATAAAGAAATGTAAAACAGGCTGAATTAAAGCCTTCAATACAACACATTTATTCACGACATCCATAATCAAAAACAAAAATAAACTCCACCGATTTTTAATCAACATTTGTTTTACTGATGCGCCAAGTCTCAAATCAGCACCAAAATCCACCATGATGTTCAAAATGAACCCTCTGGGGTCGACAAACGTGCCTCATAACACCGAAACAAACTTAAATTACTCTGTCTTATTTTGACCGTACAGAGAGTGATACATCCTTCAAATTTGTAAAGGGTGTGCTTTTATTTGTATACACTCATAAGAACAGCAAAATGCTGTGCTTTTGTAAAATAAAGTAAACAGTCAGGGTGCACTCTCTGTCTTCTCTCTGTCATCTCTCTTCACATACACATAAATAAAACAACCTGAATCACAGGGAATACTTGCCTCACAGACATAATAAAAATATGGATAGAAAGCTTGAAATGTCTACTTTCACGCAGACATAATTATACATTTTGCATTAAGCATCTATATATGTCCGTGGACATGTTAATTAGAGTATTCAAAACTTAGAATTCATTTATAGGTACATTTAGAACAGATAAAACTGTGCGATTAAGTTGCGATTAAATATTATAATTAATTGACAGCCACAATAGTAATGATGTGCAGTCCAGTTAAGAGCTTGACACTTAAACTGGTAGTAGTAAAGGATACTTTTTATTTAAGTAAATGCAACTAGCCGCAGAGTCTCCATGACTCAGCATTGACTCATCGTCAATGTGACATGGAAAAATCCTTGTGCAGTTAACACTAATATCACTGACAAACCATGAGAACTCCACAATCTACACTTTTTCCTTTTACATTTACAGTTACTCACTTGACAGATGTTTTTATCCTGTAAGTGACCCAAAGCATTCTTCACTGAATCAACAGTGCCTTAAAGTGTTTCAAACCTTTTTCCTGAATTTGTTTCAATCATCAGGATCCATTAATTTAAACTTTATTCCTTCTTTCATGGTGGCTCCAGTTCTGAGTCTTGCTTCAGACCTTCCTTATGTTCTGCACTTGTGACTCACTTTCTGCTGCTCCCACAAGAATACCCAAAAGCTCATTTTAGACCTAAAGTCTTTGCAGATTTTCTAATAATCGAATCGTAGTGAGAATTAAGGCTGTGGTTATTTAAAACCCACACAAACTGCCATGTTGTTCAGACCGAAATCCCTATGATTAATTATCAGAACTATTAAAACACCACAAAAGAAAAGAGGGAGTGTTTTTTTTATTTTAACAAAATGCAAAATTCTACCAGTATTGGCCGGTCAGGGCTTCTCTGCTGGATCAGATTTACTGACTTATGTTTTAATATATTTTTGTCCATAAATATGTATAAATTATTCCCAATAGTCTAGTCTCTTTATGCATTTCATTGCATTTCTTAGCATTCCTCTGGGGTGTGCTACGTAAGAGAAGCATATCCAAGTGTAAGTTCAGGTTGGAGATTCTGTCCAATCAGTTTTCATCAGTCACATCACGTATTGCTGTAAGGCCAGCAGAAATGAAAGGCACAGGCTATTGGCAGGTTCAAATCTATGCTGCTTGAAAATGTTGCTTTAACCAATCAGATTTTAAGTTGGTGGCACTGAGCCCATTTAGCAGGTGTATAACAACATCAGCATTATCACATCCTTTGATTGGATGGTCAGAGAGTGCACTATTCAGAGCTCACAAACCGCATCTGTAGCAAACTGCACAAGCTCAAATATATTTGTGTGGATTTAATAGCTGTTTTTTCATTCCACAATAGCTGATAGAAGAGAAGTAATTGTTTTCATGAACCATTTACACTGTTGTGTTTTCTTTTGTATAGAATTTATGCAAAAGCACACAATTTGCCTTCATTTTAAATCCCCAGGAAAACTGTAATGCACAGATTTTTTTTTACAAAAACACATAGGGTTATTGTAGTAATTTAAAGTAAAGTCAAGTAATGTGAATAAAAATCACAATGACTCTATTTTCAGGACATTCTCCAATATGTGATGCGACGTCTCACATCATGATGATTCCATGTGAAGTGCCTTCAATCCACTTCACAAGGAGCCCCATTTCTTGTCATTGATATAAAAAGAGAGTCTTTTATTTATCATTAAAACACTCATGAGAACAACAGTATGGAACAATAATAGACTCTACAGAATTGTGACATAGACGGGACAAAATACCGCAATTCTACTTAAAACAGACACTTGACAAAGAGGGTTATATGAATGTGACGTAAATACTGGTGCTCGTTGTGCATCCACGTGGTCCAGGTGTTGTTGATTGTGTGATGTGGTGCGGGACGTTAACATGTGGTGTGCATTAGCTGATTAGCCAACATTTGCGGCCTACAAACATGGCCGCCCAGAACTACAATCATTACCACACTCATGATTACTTGCTTCCACTCAAGCTCACATAGATTCAATCACACCAGCCACCCACACCCACACATAAAGGCAAGTATAACTTAGTGTCCAGCCCTGATGTTCCAGGGCTTTGTGTACTATGTACGAAATCCTGGTTCTTGATTTTTAGTTTTTGGTTTCTACTCAGTCAGCTGATTGTCTGCCTGATTATCTGCTTGTTTATTCACCACAGTTTTTGCCTTACAATTTGAAATTTGTCAGCCTGCCTTCTTTAAAGGCAGTACCTGCAACTGCAGCCACCTCTGCCAGCAAACACTGCAATGTTCTGTCTTCAAAGCTACAGCAAAGACAAACAACCCCTCTCTGCTTTTAGTAGTAGTAGATATTTCAATGTTAGTTAGAGTAGTTAGCCGGTACCTGATAGGACTGCGATTCTTTCCAATATCAGCACAAAATCAGCACTCTGTTGCTTTTTCCTACATGCCTAAAAGCAGCCTTACAGGGTTCCCTTTCAGGAACTCGAGGAACTTGTATGTCGCAGGCATACCAGACTGACCTGCTATGAGAGATGGAGGAGGGATTCAGATCTGGGGCTGACAATTTAGGAGTTATGGTCCTAACGATCTGGTGGCTCATCCTGGCCTGTTCACGTGACGCTGTTGGTAAGGGCGAGCGCCAGGTTTAGGAGATCATGGCAGCATTTCAGTGGTACTTCACGAAGCCCAAAAACAGAGTGTTGCCACACGGACACCGCCAGGAGTGCCCAAGGGCCCCAGGCGACACTTTAGGCCCAAATTGAAGGAGTCGACCAACCTGAGGGTGTTCCTCTCTTTAAAAAAAAAGGGCGGTGGTGAAGCGGCTCTGACAATCAGAGCACCCTACATCGAGGAGGGCGGTCTACACCTTGCACGGTGCCCGTACCTCCTCGTCACCACCAGTAGGCCACGCTGTTAGCTCCCCCACAGGATGTGCCTTGAACACAGCCTCCCTCCGGCGGATGTTTCCCCCATCTCCGCCCGAGAAATCGCTGCAGATGGCGGCTGAGTTACATGGCGGCAGCGTCCAATGTGATTCCACTTGGCCTCCTCCATATGAGACCCCTCCAGTGGAGGCTCAGAGACACAGGGTTCTCCCGAGGGGGCAACCCATTCTGTACTATCAAGGTCTCAAGGCGAACCTTAGATATTTGGAGAGAACTTACGTTCCTGTCTCAGGGCCCCGTCCTGGAAGCTCCTTGTTGTCACATAATGCGGAAAGTTTTATGGAGAACATTTGAACAGAGTACTTGAACGATTCCTTTTTTAATATATGTTTAAGTGCAGATTTTAATGCTCGTACTTTATCATGGTTTTCTAATGTCCAAATTCAATTACATAAACCTTGCTGTTGAACTTGTTTGCTTGTAATCCAGAACTTTCATTAATTGAAAAACGTTTGGCACATCCTGAAATGAAAAATACGACAATAAACGCCCAGGACCAGATTCAGCTAGAATTCTGTATCATGCACAAATAGGATGACATTTCTCTCCCAAAATTTTTAAACTGGTCTACTTAGTTCCCAGACATACAAATATTGTTGTTAAAAGAAGGCACAATGTTAAACATGGCCCTTTCCCAAATTTGTTTATATGCATTATAGCCATTACAAATGAAATTACCTTAGTTTAGACTTTAAATATGTTTTCTGTCTTCTATGTTGTGTTCTATGTTGAGAATAAAATCTGGATTTATGAGAATTACAAATCATTGCATTCTGCTTTTATATACATTTTGCACAGCATCCAAACGTTTTAGAATTAGAGTTGGAAATAATGTGGCATACTTCATAACTTTTAGAATCCCAGGGTCTGTAATAAGATTTTCAGGAAATACTGTGTTTAATAGATTTTTGAGGGTGTCGTTCATGTCAGTGAAGCCAAAAAATATTACAATCAGTACCACCATGCTGTCAGTATGAAGGGAACAAACTGAATCGGGTTTAGTGCACACACACACACACACACACACACACACACACACACACATACACAAACAAGCAAAGACAAAAATGAATTTTTACCCATGTATCAAACATATCCAGCTGTAATAAGTTTTAACCAGGTACAAATTTCTATGAAATATGCTTATGTATGCAGTGTGCATATTTACTGGAGCCTGGCAGAGGGCTGTAGCATTTTTTTACTTTTTTTTCTTTTTTGGAAAGTCAAACACTCATCTGAAAGGCCTTGCTGTTGGGCCTCCAAAGTGCCGGCAGCAGATAAGGTTTTACAGTGTTAACCTTCTGGAGCCAGAAGTGCAATTTTGCAAACCACAAAATCAACACAGGCCATGATGGACAGAAAAAGGGGAGCATGGGGAGAAAAGAAAGCAAGGTGTGTTTATGAAAGGCCTGGACAGTGAGGTGGCAGAGACCGGCGCAAAAAATGGATCATTGAATGTCAATTAGTGGCCTGCGTATGGGCGTTGAACCTGCACAAGTCTAACCGAGAGTGTGTTTTATTACAAAAAATGTTATTTATACATTATTTATATATATATATAAGTGACAATTTCTGAAGAATATACAAACATGGGACAAATATAAATATATTTTGCACTACTTAATTATATTACATTATATTATCTTTTACTTACTCCATGAATTATGAATTAATGAAGCACACAATGTATAAAAATCTGATGATTTTACAATCAAATTTAAATAAAATGTTTTCCACTAAATTTCCCTCAAAAAGTTATAATAATTATTGTTCTAATATATTTCAAAACATTTTTCTGGGATTTTTACCCAAATAAATAATCACTAAATAAGTTTTATTTTATTTTTCTTTTTTTCTTTTTTTATTCTTTTTATTACCCGCTCAGCCAGTGCAAAACCTATATTGAACTCTGTGCTAATGAATAGTACAGTAATCCACATTTCCTTAAAGCATGTATACATTACATCTAGTACCCATGATCGAATTAAAGCCAGGCTGGAAAAAAACAAGAGATAAAAAAAATGAGCGTCTGTATCAAAACACTAAAGCACAGAGCAAACACAAATTTAGAAATGTTTAAGAGTGGGTCAGGGAGTTATAAATTCATTGCCTTTTAATAGACTGTTCACTCTGCAGGATTTTTGCTCTGTGTATGATGCCATAGCACTAAACGTGTGTGTGTGTGTGTGTGTGTGTGTGTGTGTGTGTGTGTGTGTGTGTGTGTGTGTGTGTGTGTGTGTGTGTGTCTGTGTGTCTGTGTGTGTGTTGTTTCATATTTCCCATGGCTCTTAAAGCAGGCCTCGCATTTTCTCCTACGCTCCTTTTTATTGGGGGTCCTACCTGAATGCTAGACCTTTTCCTCTCAAACCCAAGACCTGAAAGCAGAGGATCGTCTGCTTCGTTAACTTTCTTTTACATGCACACTAGGGATAGTAAGATTCATCGATTCACATCTTTGCATCGTCATAAAAGGTAACGATGTGATGTACCGATTCATGTCGAGTCACATAGAATATAGATTAACATGGCAGAGGTAGAGCTGCAGCTTCCTGGAGACAAAACAGGAAAAAAGTCTGGTTTCATGAAATCTTTTTTTTGACTACATAGCGTGTATATGAAAGGGCCATGTGTTAGAAGTCAGAAGGCACTTAAGTAAATTGATGATTTGCTGTCTGTCTGAACCAAAGAAATAAAAGTGAACTACTGTATCATATTAAATTGTATTACATCATTTTTTTTCTATTGCATAGTATTGTATTGAATCGGATCACACTGCACAGAGGTGAATCGTATCGCATCGAAGCACATCAGTAACTGCTTAATGTATAGTATCGTCGGCTTTGCATGGAGATCGAGTTATGGAGATGCACATCCCTAATTCTTTCTTTCACGTTCTCTAGAACCACATGTGTGGTTTTTAATAAGAGTGATAAGAACTCTTCTGTTCAATTTCGGGACCCGACACGCATGGATGCGGTTTTGACGCTGCACGGAAACCTCATCCCTCCTGTCTCACTAATTCTGACATGTTTGCACAGTATCACATCCCAAAAAACCTTTTTCTTGCTCCAATTAAGTGCACTAAATCAGAATGTTGCTTGTTTAGCCCTGCTCTCGTGATTTGGAAAGACAGAGTCAATTAAAATGTGATACTGTTCAGGTCACTGTGGGCTGCAAGCTGCTAATGAGCAGAGCCAGCTCGGGGCCATGTTTCCCTGGGTGTTCTACGCTGGTTTGGACACAAGGCGCTCTACTGTGTGTGTGTGTATATGTGTGTGTGTGTGTGTGTGTGTCTATATATATATATATATATATATATATATATATATATATATATATATATATATATATATATATATATATATATATATATATAAAGTTAAGAAGGTTATAAAGTTGTATAAAAGAATGTTTAGCCATCCCTTCTCCAAAACAACCCCAAACCATTAAACTTCCACCTCCAAGTAGACTGTGTGTGTGTGTGTGAGATAGTCTGCAGACATCATCTCTCATTATTTGTCTAATTGAATAATGAATCTACAAGCCATGCATTCACATTTATTGCATTTCGCAGACATCCTTAAGCACAGATACTTACATTAATCGCATTCATACAGCTATGGATTTCAGGGCCCTGCTCAGGGGCCCTGCAGTGGTAGCGAGCCATGTATTTTAATTTTTTTAATGAAAGCTGAATTTGTACAAAAGGTCTGGATATCTGAGTGTGTTCATGGAAGTGTGAGCTGCCTAAGTGTTAGACAGCAGAGATAATCCGACTGTTGCGTGATATCCGGGAACCGTCCCCTGAGCAGAGAGAAGGTGTCTGTTTACAATTAAATCATAATTATGTGTACACAACTTCAAATAGCACAAAGCTAGCCTGTTCTGTGATCCCTGTGCTGGTCTGCTTACACGCATCTGCTTAACCATTTCCAAAGCAAACGTCCTGATTTTGTCTGGAAGGTATTGTTTTGGTGACAGAACACAGACGGATGATGAGCCGGTCTGGACGGGTCAACGCTGAGAAGTCTGGCTCGGATTTTATGGCAGATTTCGCTTGAAATCTCAGTGTTCTGTGTTGCCTGGCTACTATAGTAACAAACAGACCTCCCACATCCATACGGGCCAAGCGTATTATAAAAGCATTGCCCTTTTCGACAGACCACATGTTCTGATATTAACTTCAATCAGACCCTTAACTCTGTTCATCATTGCTGAGGCTGATTTATTGGAAAAGAGATGAGTTGCTTTGTGGAAAGTCATATGCTGAAACAAGCCAATGTTCGACACTCTTGAACCTCGACAATAGATATATTGTCTGCTGTCTTACCTTTTCAATAAAATACCCAACGCATGTTTGATTTATTTGCATTATCAGCAACCAACTTAGTCTGTATCAGTCTGGAAAGGGTTACAAAATAGGAAATCTTGGAAGGGTGCTGAACCTTCCTTGGAAAAGTTTGTGTTTAGTTTTAATTCGAGTTATCTTTGTGTCATTTTTTGCTTGATGGTCTGAATCATTTAAGTGTGACAAAAAAAAAAATGCATATTGTTAAAAAAATAAATAAATACAGGAACAGGCAAATACTTTTTCACATCACTATACATGTAATAAATGATGCAAGTATGAAGTATCTGACAATTCTATAATGATATGTAATGAATTTTTTGGACCCTAATGAATTTTTTTTACAAAATTTGTATAAACAAACAAACAAACAAACAAATATAAATAAATAAATAACTATAATTAAGATAAATAAATAATCTATTAAAAATGCTGCTTCTGTTTTCTGAGATGAACAAAGAAAAGTGGCTACTGCTACATTTACACTGCAGGCAAATGTGACCCATATTCCTCTTTTCTTAAAGATCATTCTTTGAGATGGAGAAGTCACCTCAACAGCCCAAAGATCTATGAAGTTAATTCAGCAACTAAAGAACTTTGAGGATGGATTTGTAATTATCATTAACAGTCTACTACAGTGGGCTCAGTACCACCGTTTGCATGAACAGTTCTGCATTTAGTGTTGATGGATGAGAACGGGTTCCTTTTTGAGTCTGGTTCCTCTCAAGGTTTCTTACTCATTACATCTAAGGGAGTTTTTTTTTCTTGCCACAGTTGCCACTGGCTCACTCATTAAAGATCATTTATAATGATAAAAAACAAATGTATAGGCACTAAATTATACAGTCTTTTTTACAACTTTATAAACGCTTTATCGCTTTAAAGCTGCCTTGAGACAATGGTCATCGTTAAAAGTTCTTTACATATAGAATCAAATTAAATTGAACTGAACTGAATTGAACTGAACTGAATTGAACTGAACTGAACTGAATTGAACTGAACTGAACTGAACTGAACTGAACTGAACTGAATTGAATTGAACTGAACTGATTTGAATTGAATTGAATTGAATTGAATTGAATTGAATTGAACTGAACTGAACTGAACTGAACTGAATTGAATTGAATTGAATTGAATTGAAGCCACCCTTTTCTTCAAATTGTAACACAGATTTGGTACAAAAAGTTTGAGAAGGACAGTGAAGGAGGATTTCAGCAAAGGGATAGGGTTAGGGTTTATGGTTGTTAAGGTGATTAGATTAGATTAGATTAGATTAGATTAGATTAGATTAGATTAGATTAGATTAGATTAGATTAGATTAGATTAGATTTCTGGGAAAAAGGAGATATGTATTTTTTTATTGCAAGCTTGAATTCTTTGGAATTGTTATCTAGACATATGTTATATTAAATACAAATTACACTGAAAACACTGACTTTTGAAGTTTTGTCTTAATAGCTTAAGTGTTTCAGGTGGAACTTTTTTTTTATCATGTTATTAAGGTCATACTGGCCCTGAACACAATTTATAAATACAATTATTAATGTAAAAAAATATAAAAATAATACATTAAAATAGTGACAATTATTCATTATTAAGTAGGTTGTTCATTGTGGTCCGGGCCATAGTAAATCCAGATTTTATCTACTGGACAAGCTGGAAATTAACACACACACACACACACACACACACACACACACACACACACACACACACACATACACACATACACACACTTTGAGGACTGATTTAGAATTGTTATTCAATCTGGAGGAAACCAAAAAACCATCAGGATCAAACTGAGATCCATGCATCTGTCCCTGGATTGGTACCTGCTGTATCACCAAATCATCATTGTGAATTAAACATGCTTTATTTCAAATATGTTTTTTACACTTGATAAATAAAAATAAAGGTTTGTAGACACCCGACCAAGATGTATTGATGTATATCACATTCCACATTTAGTCTCCATTTGCTCTTATGATTTCTCATGTTCCAATTAATATTTGTGAGATTTGTGCTCATTCAGCCACAGGGTGTTAGTAAAATCAGGTACTGATGTAGGTGAGGTGAGAAATCTTGGGGCGCTGTCAGGGTTTTAAATCATTGTGTTTAATAGTGTTGAGGTCAAAGCTTTATAACAGTCCACTCAAGACCATAAGTATATCATATTTAAATGGAGCTGGCACTGTGCAAAGGAGCATTGTCATACTGGAACAGGTTTGAGTCTCCTAATTCAAGTAAAGGACAAATATACAGTGGTTCCCTTGAACTTGCGGGGGTTATGTTCTGAGACGTAACCCCTAAGGGAGTTCCAAAAATTAACGAATTTTGGATGCACCTTAGTAAATTCACATTATTTCACTTTGATACAATAATGTGTTTTAAAATTTTTTAATGAAATTTGTTAGTGAAAACGTAGTTTAAAATTTAATTCCCAATGTTCCTGAACACTTTGGTCCCGCTGCAAGTTTCTGCAAATTTTTTAACAGTACTTGAGTATTTGACTCATACTGAGCATAGGATCAGAGATGCACCAGGTTTTAGGTTCATTCTGGCATTTTGAAGATGTTAATGCAGTGTTCTGGTGTATACAGTTGTGTGTTTAACTTAGTGGATGGCACTAATTTTATTAACACACGATAAATGCAGATTGCACTTTACTTTGACCATTTTTATTAAAAATATAAATAAATAAATAAATAAATAAATAAATAAATAAGAGGCACAATGTAAACCTTCAACGCAACATTTATTCATTCACGACATCCTTTCTTTATTCAGATACAAAAAATTCCTCCAAATAATTATTTTTTATCAATAAACATTTGTTTCAGTGATGCACCAAGTCTTAAATCAAGCACCAAAACTCACCTTAATGTAGGAAGCATAGCAAAAGTTCCATTTGGTGTCTTGATGATTTATGTAATTTTCAACACCATAATACTTTAAAAATTTACAAGAATATTTTGTCTTTATGCTCTATATTGTGTTTTGGTTTCACTGATAATAAATGTACATTTGCATAAAACAATATTTGTCCATGCCCATGTTGATTAGAGTATTAATTTAAGGTACATTTTGAACAGATAAAAATGTGCGATTAATTTAGTTATTATATATTTTAATCGATTGACAGCCCCTCTCTCTCTCTCTCTCTCTCTCTCTCTCTCTATATATATATATATATATATATATATATATATATATATATATATATATATATATATATATATAAACAGTTAATTAAGTTATTAAGTGATTAAGTTATAAATGTAGTTGAGTAAAGAGTAAAAGTTGCTTATATGTTTCAGTATCAGTATCAGTAATTGCCAAAAAAGTACTTGCACACAGTAGCAAAGTAAATGTACTCAAATACTACACCACTGCTCACCGGGTAGAGACCCACCGAAATTCACCATCTCACATCACGTACAATGACAGCACTCACTGATGGCTTGAGTAATAGCCATAGCCTCTGTCCTAATTGGGAATTAAGTGCTCTTAGTGGAGGATTTTGTGCTGAAGCAGACACTGAGACTCCAGACAGGGAAAGGAAGTCAGGCCAGCCATTATGGAACTTAATAAGTATGAATTCATAAGGGAAAGAGGTTATATATGGGTTAGGTTGACAGCAAAGGTTCTCCTGGATAGGTTTGTTGGGTTCAAAACAAAATTGGTTGGATTTGACTTTCAGGCAGCCGTTATGAAACGTCCATGTGTATGAATTCATGAGGGGTTTGAAATAGTTCACCATAACATAATATTGACCTCGGGGATAGAAATAAAAAAACCTAATTGGATTTAATTCTCAGAATGTGACAGGAGAACAACAGCGATGTGAATGGTTTAAACTAATGGTTTGTTGGACACAAGTGGAGCCGATTTCACTCTGACATCAGAGAACGTTATTATATATATATTATAAGAAAGAAAGAAAGAAAGAAAGAAAGAAAGAAAGAAAGAAAGAAAGAAAGAAACTCACAGTTATTTCATTTTTACAATCAAGCAGCTAGGGGTTAAGGGCCTTGCTCAGGGGTCCAGAAGAGGTTTGTTTTGGATGCAAGTGGACATTCAATTAGAGGAACCGATTTTACTCTGACCTTGTAGAACTTTACATTTAAACGCAGCCTTCATATTAAACAGAACCATGTGTCCTCCAATTTTTGCAACCAAATGAAACACAACCTGATACGATTTTTTTTTTTTTTACAGGATTAATGTTCCATTTAACGAGATGTTCAGCGAACTGAAGTCCACTCGGCTGGGTCACAGCGGTGCCAGGTCTCCTGCCCTAGACCCTGGACACAATGCTGGGTGTGTAAGTCGGTGAGTTAAGCGTTAAGGTCAGTTGTAAGCACATCAGAACATGGGGTCCAAAAGAACACACCCCGACAACACACAAGTCCTCTGGGATACATTGAGGTCCAGCCCTTGTGGCTCTTTATTCCAGGAAGGTCTAGATTTTATAGGTAAATGGACAAAAGCAACCATTTGCAACACGCTGCGAAAGGAAAAAAAAAACTTTTATAGATGTCGGAGGTGTGATGCTTCGAGTGTGAGTTTGAATTCTGCAGCGTACTGCTGGAGTCAAAAAGGGTGCAATGTTTTCTTTGGCCTGCAAATAGCGACCAGATCTACTTTACAGGACATGGACTCTGGTCATATTTAGAAGACTTTTTTTTACATAGACATGTCTTGTTCAAAATAATCCATCATTTGGGAACAAAAAAAGGTAAAAAATAAAGGGATTTCAGCGAGCCTTATTTTTCTATTTTGCTAATGCTGATTCAGAGAAGGCTCATACCTTTAGTTCGTTCAAACAGTTGCTTTTATTGATATCGAAGTCCGAATGTGCACACAGATGGGGCTAATCAAGGTTTGGATGTCTGGGAGTTTTCGAATGGAATGTAGTAGCAGTGTTCTCCAAATGTTATTCTGTGTAGCACTCTCGATTACACATCAGGGTCGTGCAGCCTCCTCTTATTTTCATCCATTCTTCATACCTGATGTCAGGTCTTAACCCTTCTTCTGGATCTTCAAATGTATGACGGCATGTTAACACCATAATCTACAGACGTATCGTTTACAATCTTTTTTCTTTATGTAGATGTTGGCAATGATTCCCTGTTACTCAATTATTTATTCATTTATCTACAAGAAGGGCTTCAGTGATTCCTGGGAAAATCCTCTTTGCAACATCTGAGCAGTGTGTGTGAGTGTAGTCAAGTGTGTGGTGCAATGTGATCAGTTATTGGTATAAATGGAAACAAGTCTTTACAATAAAGTACAGACAGGATACAATAACAACACGTGGATGCTACATTTGTAATGTCTTGTTGATTTATGCTTACAATTATTTCATTACCTTTAATAAGAAATGTAATTTAGAGTGGTGTTGCTAAATAGACAAACAGAAAAACAATTACTGAACAAAATCAAACTGTTTTTTATTCATATATATATATATATATATATATATATATATATATATATATATATATATATATATATATATATATATGAGATGCGTAAGATGAGCCAGATTAACCGACTCACTGAAACAAGTCCGCATTCCCATCACTCCTGTGTTAGTGACATGATGTAATATGTTTGTGTATAGCACTCTGAACAAACTTCAAAAAACATTTCTTAATGACTAATTGGTTGCTCTCGAATTTAAAATCTAACCCTAACCATGTTTTGAAAACTTCTCGTTGAAAAAAGTGAGAGAAAAGACAACATAAGGAAGAAGTTGTCGTCTCATTTAGAAACTGTGGCGTGCCTATAGTGTGCATTTGTTTTAGGAATATATATGAGAGATACATTTTGTTGTGCATGTGGCCACGCATGAGTTGTCATGACGTGGTTAGCGCGACTACCAGCACACGTACTAAAGCGGCTCACACACATTATAAATCTGGCCTGCATGGAGAAACCCATGATATACGAGCGTCTGATGGACAAGCGAATGTGGAAGGGGTGGGGGGGCAAGAGGAGGTGCTGCACCATTTGAGACCTCTTTTCCAAGCTATATACATGTATCTATATGTGTGTGTGTTTGGGAGGGAGCTTGTTTTTTAGTGAGCCATACCCAGTTAGAAAACGATGGAGGGTGGAAAGAATTTCATGCCTACCTGCTCTATAATGAGCAGAAATTATTCGACTTGCTTTCGGCTTTCGGGAATCCGCCGCTGCCCCCCCCCACCCACCCCCGGGCGAGACTGTTTTTACTCAAAATAAAATAACGTTTTTATTTTTAAACCTTAGAATTTATTCCAATTTACATATCCCTGACTGCTGTTTCCCTTAGAGACGGGGTTGCAGGAGTCCAGACACCGGTGAGGTAGCGCCAATGGGTGTTTGATTAGTTAATTAATAATTCCCGTGGTACCGCAATTAATTTGCCATTAAAGCGAGGCGACTGATGTTTTGACGATTTTCCTTCTTACATAAGCACGCCAGCTCATATACAAATACCTACACTCCTACACGCCTACACGCCTACACGCCCACGGCGCAAACACAGCAGTCGGGTTTATTCAGTCAGACAGACAGACAGACAGACAGACAGAAAGAAAGAAAGAAAGAAAGAAAGAAAGAAAGAAAGAAAGAAAGAAAGAAAGAAAGAAAGAAAGAAAGAAAGAAAGAAAGAAAGAAAGAAAGAAAGAAAGTCAAGTCAAGTCAAGTTTATTTCTATAGTGCTTTTCACAACAGACATTGACGCCAGCTCGTATACACATTCCCACACACCTAAATGAGAAGGTTTTTTTTTTTTTTCTATCTTAAATTCCACAACCTTTTCCGTAACAAAAGTAAATGCTGTCATTTTTGTCACCAGGAGTCTGGCATCACCACGTTACACCATTTTACCTGCTTTGTGTCACGTTTAAATAAAGAAAAGTGAGATTATATTCAATTTTGATGCAATTTATTTTTTACAAGTATCATGTTTTGGAAACAGTTAGCTACTTTACACTTGATATCCAGATCTGCATGTGGAAACCTGATCCTGACTTGGGGGATTTAGGAAAACAGACCACCAGTGTAGCCTCACCAGACCCACCAAGCTCGTCAATATCGAAAACACTTCTTCTTCTTCCCGTGTGACACGAACTCCTGCAAATTAAGGCCCCTTTTCCCTCACGGCGAAAAGTGAGTGATGGAGGGGCGCAAGCAGTCGAAAACGATGAAAATTACACAGACCCCAATTAGCAGCAATTGCAGTTAAAGCCATCACAAGTACTTTTTTGGATTCCATTGACCCAGTGGGCCTGGTTGAGGGAATGACGGGATGAGAAATGAGCCACTGACTGTTTTAATCCAGTGTGAGGAGCAGTCTGGGAGGCCTGGAAGGCTAGGCAGGGGCTTCATGCTAGGCTAGTTGTTTTTTTGTTTAAATAGAATTTGGGAAGTAATCAGAATAATCCGTCACTGGAAGAAACTCTTTAACGTCAATTCATTTTTAGGATCCTTCCTTCTCCAGCACCTTTCAGACCGGCGCTCTTCAAGTGCTCGAATAAAGCCAGAGACAAATATTTTCAGAGGCCGTGTCAACACATTTTCAAATCGGACTTTCAATTTCAGGTTATTTTTCTAATTACTAAAAGAGGAAAGAAAATAGCACCTTGGTAAGAACTGAAAGATTTGGTGAGATTAGTGAAGGTGCCAGCCGTAGAAGATCACCTCAGTTACCCTCTCAGCCCTCACCTTTAATAGACAGTAAGGTTCAAACTGTAATTCTTTGTTTCAGAGTTCTCGATCCTTCATTGGAGGCACTTAACAAGGAGAAAGACTAGAGTTATAAAAATATCAACAGCCTTGCTAGCTGTAACGTATGTATGTAAAAGACATTTGTTACCCTTAATGCCCCATGCGTGTTGGCTACAAAGTGTAGTCAATCTTACTGCAGTTCAGTCTTAGACCCACAAGAGGGGGCAAATCCCTGCTGGGAAATGAGAGTTTTGCAAAAAAGCTGCAAGAGCTTTTCTCTCTCACACACACACACACACACACACACACACACACTCACACACACACACACACTCTCACACACACACACACACACACACACACACACACACACACACACACACACACTCACACACACACACACACACACACACACACACACACACACACACACACACACACACACACACATGCTCTCACACACACACACACACACACACACACACACACACACACACACACACAAACACACACAAGAATGGGCAGTATTTATGTTACATATATTTTAAATCCATGTATATTTCAAATTTAAAATTGGATTTTGTAATTTGTATTTGATAGGGTTGATGAAAATGGCTTCATAATTTGTATCGAAATACTTTAGTGTTTTGTATTTTTGTAGATTTAAAATACTGTAAAATACTACTCTGTAATAAGTCTACATAATGACATCATAAATATGCATCCTCGTATTGGTTCCTACTCAGTCATTTGCGCAGACTTGTTGAGATCGGAACAGAAAATTGATCCATATGAAAGAAGGTGTTGAAGGTAAGAAACGTGCTGCTGCCAGCTTTTAAATAAGCATCCAATGAAGTAGCTGTTTAGTAGGATCATGATTTTGCACCCCAAAGCACGACTGACTGCCGGATACATAATATATTATTCAGGTGCCATCAGTTGTCTTGTTATGAACGACTTGTTCGACATGGAGTCGGTGTTGCTGATGTAAAGTCGCTCTTCATTACCAAATACCAAGTAACTAAATTAGTATACAATTATGAGTCATTCACAAACTGTTCAACATTTAACTGTTGGTTACTTTAAAACTAACCTTCATCTGGAAGAGATCACAGGGATTATGTATGTGAATATTATTTTTTGTAGTAATTTTAAAATACAAAAATACAGTAGTTGATTTTGATACATGGTGTGGCTGCTGTATTTTGTAGTTTAATTTGATACACTTAAAGTTAAGGTAATTGTTATTTTATTTTTAAATACATTTTGATGTATCTTTGCCCAATCTCACACACACACACACATACACACACACATACACACACACACACGCACACGCACACACACACACGCATACACACACACACACACCATTGTAGTCCTGCCCTATATTTTTACATCTCAGCTAAATTTATTTTGTCACGTGAGCTGTGGTCGTCTACATGGATGGTGGCCAGTGATAATTTTTTCACCAAAATATTCACACTTCACAGGTGATTTATTTATTTATTTTTGTTTGACATACATGTAAGCAGGCATTCGGTGTGACTGAGTGACGCTAGATGATCTGAAGCAAATAAAAATAGATGACATATTTTGGAAAATGTGCCAGCCTTGTTTGAACACCAATACTCTGTGGCTACTCAGTCGCTCTCAGTTCAGTCAGACAAACAGAGATACAATCTCGTTTTAAGGTTGTGTGTCATTTCAATAGTCCATATACGTTTGTTCGTTTTCTTTTGCTAAGTGTGTAAGCAATATCATACACACTTCCATGTGTGTGCCATATATACTAGGGTTGGTAAGATTCACCAATCACACAAGATCACTTTCTGCAGACAGAACAAGAAAAAAAAGAACGTCTGGTTTATTTAGGGTTTTGGCACTACAGAGGCCTGTTTGAAATATCTGCACAATATTGAATTTCATAGAATCATATTTTCCCATTGCATCGTATTGTATTGGATCGAATCAAATCGAAATCGGTTCACACTGCATCGTGACATGGGTGAAACATATATCGCACCCGTGGCTGCTTCATATGTATTTTTAATGTGCCATGGTAAATCTGTACACTTGATTCTGATTAGCTGGAAGGTCTACATTCTGTAGTATCGTAGAGTTACACTATCATACAGAGTAATACAGTAATTAAAAGCTTTTCCTACCAACTGTAATAAGCTAAATGGTGAATTTGTGCATGTGCATTAAACAATATGGTAAATATGTTTATTTTCAATAGGGGTTGCAAGATAAATTTGATGAACTGAGGGAAAATGGCACAAGGAGTTAACACCAACTGCTTCATGCATACTGTAGATGCACAGAAAGTGCAGTCACATTACAATTTTCAGCATTTGTTTCAGGCACTTCCTGTGACAGCTGGATATAACCATGATGTTGAAATATAATATCTTTTTTGCACAAGGACACCACAAACAATGGAATTTATTTTGTAAAATTCATTAAAATCATCTTTCTTGCTAAGGATCATGGGTTGCCAGTACAAGGAATTTGTCATTGTGTGCTATAAAATTATGAGAAACTATAAAAACTAGGGAAATAAAATGCTAAAGCCATAAATAAAGATAAAGACATTAGCTATACAAATAAAATGTTACCTTATCACTCTGCTTTATCTCCATGAACCTCCATTTAATTGCCTCAGCGTAAATAGATAATCCCTTATATACAATTCCGTTTAGATGTAAACCAATTTTGGTGTTAAATACTTCACTATTTGTAAGGGGTAAAGATTCCCACTGCTTAAAATAAGTAAAACTCATTTGTACCATTCTTTTATCCTTTTGTAGTAAATGTTTTACATGAATCCAGACAGATCTCATTGCCTGGGCTCTGGAAGAACTCTGCAGGCATATCCCCCACCCTACTCCACCTCCCCCCACACCCCCACACCGTCACCCGCCTCTCTGTTTGATCTAATTTGGTATAATAGGCCTCATTTGATTGCCATTGGCCTAATGAGGATAATTAATTGGCCCTTCTGGGCTATTGTAATAAGCCAAGCACTGGGCCGAGTGAAAGCAAACACGTAGCGTGGAGCTGTGAAAATAAATAGAGTTCCAAAGCGCGATTATTGCACTCAAATGAATGTTTAAACCACGCTCTGCTTAGCATGTGTCTGTGAAAACACAGCAGACTCCCACACTCCCACAGTCACCATTTCAGACTGAGCAGCACTCGTGCTGTTGCAGCTCACGCCTCACTAACGTACATCAGGTGATACAATTATTTCTTCAATTCAACTCAAAGGCTCTGGTTTCGCTCGTAACTTTGACTGCTGAAATCATATGTACAGAAGATCATTCAAATATAAACAATTTTGTTGTAAGGAATATAAGAAAACTCCTAATCAAAGGTTCTTTCTATCACATACTTGAAATATTAATAATAATCTGATCTGCCTGATTCATCCTGATGCCCTACCTCTGTATGGAGTTCTCCTAAATTGGAGAGCACTTTGTGCAGCTAAGGATGGTTCCTGCCTAAAGATAAATTAAGTTCCTGAGCAATTGAAGAACTTTGAGGATGGAATTGGACTGTAATTCATATTAACCGTCTGCTACAATAGTTCAGGACCACAGTTTGCATGGACAGCTCTGCATCTAAGCAGCCATCACCTGAACAATGATGGAACTGTAATGAAGGGTGCCACCCAGATGAGGATGTGTTCCCTTTTAAGTTTTCTAACTGATGCCAACTGGAGGCCACTGTGTGCAGCTGAAGATAGTTCTACATGACCAGCCTAAAGAGCCATTAAGTTACTGAGCAACTGAAGAACATTGAGGATGAATTTGGATTGTAGTTGATATTAACAGTGTACTACAATCAATTAGATAAACTTATAGTCACTAACATTATACATTCCACCTTTATAACCTCTTTATCTGAGTAAAGCTGTTGATGATGGGATGATGTTCATTATTCAAATTAAATGAATTGGAAAAATAAAGCCTGGACTGACAGAAAAGATTGCGGTTTCAGACGAGTCTGAGCGGGTTGGGAGCAGATCGTGGTTCATCTGATTCATGAGAAAAGTCCTATTCATCGCAACAAATTTTATATTTGTGGTTGAACAACTAGAAGACTAGAACATGTGTGCTCCCACTCCCTACTGGTAAGTGTTTCCCCTCTATATATTTTGATGACATTTGCCTATTAAAGCACATCAAAAGAAAACCTAAGGTCAGTGTGTGCAGATGTGGCAGCCTAGAGCTTGTGTGTGTGTGTGTGTGTGTGTGTGTGTGTGTGTGTGTGTGTGTGTGTGTGTGTGTATGTGTCTTTGAACACGTCTTGTCCAAATTTGAAAATGAGATCATTGCTTACCAACATCATCAGGCCTAAAATGCTCTGTCACTGATGGCACTGACGCTGAGTCTCTGCTTTTTAATAGGGTTTCTGGATGAAATGGAAAGCACAAAACCCAAACCGCTATAGTGAAAATATTTATTTATAAAGCCGTCAGAGAAAAAAAAAAAAGAGAGAAAAATTAACATTTACTTACACAGAAACAGATGATGTAAGGATAGGTAGGACTTCTACCTCATTTAACCTCAATTTTAATCTTAAACAATCTCTGTCTCTGTCTGTCTCGCTCCTACTCTCTGTCCATATCCATGCCCATGCTGTCCTGCTCTAACCGAATCAGGCACGGTGTTATGGGAAGGGCTCTATGGCGACTAAAGGCCGTGTTTTGATTGGCACCTCGTAACGACTAAGAACTCCACAAGCGTCGAGCCAGACTCGCAACATTCAATCACACAACAGTGCTACCATGGACACCAAAATAAATTAAAGGCCATTGTTGTTATTGGAATATCAAACTAGACTTTCCATTCTCGGAACTGTAATAAATTGAAAAAAAAAAAAAAATCGCAACGACTTCATTGGCAAAAGGGTTTAATAAATACAATGGATCAGAATCGAATGCAGAAAATTTGGCTGACTTTAACCTGTGTGTAAGAAAGTGCAGTTCTATTAAATCAAATGTTAACATTAATAAAATACTAAAGCATTTTCTTACATTTTAAATTGATTATAACCCATTAAAAGCATTTAAACAGCATTCAGTCATTCACTCACTCACTCATACATTTACTCAATCACTCAATCACACCCTTACATAATCACCCACTCATTCACCCAATCACTGTTTACTCACACACTCACTTACTCCCTCAATCACACCCTTACATAATCACCCACTCATTCACCCAATCACTGTTTACTCACACACTCACTTACTCCCTCAATCACACCCTTACATAATCACCCACTCATTCACCCAATCACTGTTTACTCACACACTCACTTACTCCTCAATCACACCCTTACATAATCACCCACTCATTCACCCAATCACTGTTTACTCACACACTCACTTACTCCCTCAATCACACCCTTACATAATCACCCACTCATTCACCCAATCACTGTTTACTCACACACTCACTTACTCCCTCAATCACACCTTACATAATCACCCACTCATTCACCCAATCACTGTTTACTCACACACTCACTTACTCCTCAATCACACCCTTACATAATCACCCACTCATTCACCCAATCACTGTTTACTCACACACTCACTTACTCCCTCAATCACACCCTTACATAATCACCCACTCATTCACCCAATCACTGTTTACTCACACACTCACTTACTCCCTCAATCACACCCTTACATAATCACCCACTCATTCACCCAATCACTGTTTACTCACACACTCACTTACTCCCTCAATCACACCTTACATAATCACCCACTCATTCACCCAATCACTGTTTACTCACACACTCACTTACTCCTCAATCACACCCTTACATAATCACCCACTCATTCACCCAATCACTGTTTACTCACACACTCACTTACTCCCTCAATCACACCCTTACATAATCACCCACTCATTCACCCAATCACTGTTTACTCACACACTCACTTACTCCCTCAATCACACCCTTACATAATCACCCACTCATTCACCCAATCACTGTTTACTCACACTCACTTACTCCCTCAATCACACCCTTACATAATCACCCACTCATTCACCCAATCACTGTTTACTCACACACTCACTCCCTCAATCACACCCTTACATAATCACCCACTCATTCACCCAATCACTGTTTACTCACACACTCACTTACTCCTCAATCACACACTTTATTAATCACTTACTCTACTTCACACACTCTTATTTACTTATTCACTCACATACTCACTCCTTCACTTATTTATTCACTTTCACACTTAATCACCCATTCACTCACTTATTACCTCACTCAGTCAATTACCTGCTCATACACACTCTCCTTTACTTACATTCAAATATTTGCAGACACACGCACACACTCAATCACTCACTCATTTACTCACTCACATATTTATTCAGTCACTCGCTTACTAACTCATTCAATCTCTCACATATTTATTTAGTCAGTTAGTCAGTCACACATTCATTCAATTACTCTCTCACTTTTTCATTCAGTCACTCGGTCACTCACTAAATCACTCCCTCATTCACTCTCTCTCACACTGTATAACCCACTCCCCTCCTGCCCTCACTTTCAGTATCTGATATATCCAGATCAGGGCTGTGATAAATCCTAGAAATGGTAAATGAGGCAGAAACATGATTTGCAATTGTTTGTATTAACAATGAGTCAATATAAAACTGGACTTGTAGAGATGAGAACCTCTGCGCATGGCGTCTGACAAACCTCGTTGGAATCTGTATTTGCACATCATTCACCACAAATAAGTGCAGCCATGATGTCACTGCAGAGCACCAAGCTTTTATCAGCATGCATTCATGCATACAAATGAAGTCTGCGAAAAAACAAACTCCAGCACAGAGGCCTGCATTCCCAACAAGTAATAACAACGCAGACAGAAGTTCAGTGTGGCTTTGTAGAATCAGTTAGTTATTAGTGACATATATATATATATATACAGTACAGACCAAAAGTTTGGACACATCTTCTCATTCAAAGAGTTTTCTTTATTTTCATGACTATGAAAATTGTAGATTCACACTGAAGGCATCAAAACTATGAATTAACACATGTGGAATTATATATGGAATTATATACATAACAAAAAAGTGTGAAACAACTGAAATGTGTCATATTGTAGGTTCTTCAAAGTAGCCACCTTTTGCTTTGATTACTGCTTTGCACACTCTTGGCATTCTCTTGATGAGCTTCAAGAGGTAGTCACCTGAAATGGTCTTCCAACAGTCTTGAAGGAGTTCCCGAGAGATGCTTGGCACTTGTTGGCCCTTTGCCTTCACTCTGCGGTCCAGCTCACCCTAAACCATCTCGATTGGGTTCAGGTCCGGTGACTGTGGAGGCCAGGTCATCTGGCGCAGCACCCCATCACTCTCCTTCTTGGTCAAATAGCCCTTGATGCCTTCAGTGTGACTCTACAATTTTCATAGTCATGAAAATAAAGAAAACTCTTTGAATGAGAAGATGTGTCCAAACTTTTGGTCTGTACTGTATATATATATATATATATATATATATATATATATATATATATAGAGAGAGAGAGAGAGAGAGAGAGAGAGAGAGAGAGCGCAAAACTGGATTGGGACTGGACTGAGGAAAAATGAGTGATTACACCCAAACAACACAACGGCAGAACGGCTCCAAACACACCGCAAACAAGTGTGAAAAACAAATAATCCTGCACACAAACAAGCAAACGCTGAGTGATTTACGTCGGGCATACAGGCGCTCCGTTTGAGCTCAAATGGACGCAGAGTGGTTTTTTTTTTTGTGGCTGCAGGATTTGGCAGCAGCCTGATGTTATAAAAACACAGAAATGTTGAGAAAGCATT